>NW_015174918.1:92829-124169 GCF_001447785.1 Gekko japonicus
AGGGGCAGGCGGCTCAGTGCGTCGGCGTGGCCCATCGCCTTTCCGGGCCGATGGACGAGGTCGTACGCATACCCCGCCAGGAAGATGGACCAGCGTAGCACCCTGGGCGAGGTTATCTGCGGTGTCTGCCGGTCGGGTGCGAGGAGGCCCAGCAGGGGCCGTACAAGTAGTGGTGAAATTTTTTCACCCCTGCCACGATTGCCAACGCCTCCTTGTCGATCTGCGCGTAGTTGCGCTCGGCCGACGACAGTGTCCGCGAGTAGTAGGCCACCGGGACCTCGCGACCATCCGGTAGTCTGTGCCCCAGGACCGCCCCGACCCCATAGGGGGAAGCGTCGCACGCCAGTACCACGGGAAGGGCCTCGTCAAAATGGGCGAGGACCGCATTAGAGACCAGGAGGTCCTTTATTGTTTGGAAAGCTGCGTCGTGTGGTGGCCCCCAGGCCCATTGCGCCGACTTGTCGAGGAGGCGGTGGAGCGGCTCCGCGACGGCCGCCTTCAGGGGCAAAAAGGAGTGGTAGAAGTTCACCAGGCCTAGGAACGCCTGTAGCTCCGTTTTGGACTTCGGGGCCGGGGCGTGTGTGATGGCTTCTACCTTGTCCTGGGAGGGGTGCAGGCCGGCGGCGTCCACCGCGAAGCCCAGAAACTCCACCCGCGGCACCCCCAGTAGGCACTTCTCCCGTTTCACCTTGAGGCCCGCCGCGTCGAAGCGTTGTAAAACGGCCCTCAGACGGTCTGCGAAGGACGAGGGGTCTGGCGCGGCGATCAGCACGTCGTCTAGAAACGGCTGAACTCCGGGGATGCCTTTAAGGAGGGAATCCATAAAAGATTGAAAGATCCCCGGCGCGACTGAGACCCCGAACTGGAGGCGGTGCACCTTGAAGGCCCCTTTGTGGGTCGCAATGGTCTGTGCCTCGGCCGTGGCGGCGTCCACCGGTAGCTGCTGGTACGCCTGGGCCAAGTCCAGTTTGCCGAACACCCGAGCCCCTGCCAGGGCTGCCAGCACTTGGCTTACTACCGGCACCGGGTACGCGTGGGGCTGCAGGGCTTTGTTTATGGTGCATTTATAGTCCGCGCAGATGCGGACGTCCCCGTTCGGCTTGAGTGGTGTGACAATGGGGGTCTCCCACCGGGCCGACGCCACCGGTTCTAGCACGCCTTGCTCAACTAGGCGATCGAGCTCGGCCTCCACCTTCGGCCTCATGGAGATCGGGGGCAGCCGGGCCCTGATGCGGATGGGGCGTATCGCGGGGTCTAGGTCCAGGGAAATGGCAGGGCCCGTGTACCGCCCCAGGGTCCCATCGAAGATGCGGGGAAATTCTGCGCACACCGCCCCGAAATCCTGCGCTCCAACCTGGTTGATGCCCGTAACGGAGAGCCCCAGGGCCTTGAACCAGGCCAGTCCCAACAAGCTGGAGAGGGGCCGGTCCACAACCAGTAGGTCCAGTTGGCCCTTGAAACCCTGAAACTGGACCCGGAACTTGCCCCAGCCCACCACCGCCACGGGGTTTTTGTTAAAGTCCCGTAACCGGAAACCCCGTGACTTCTGTAGTGGTGGCCCCCCCCGAGGACACAGTGCACGGAGCGTGTCCGCGGATATTATGGAGTAGGTCGACCCGGTGTCGATCTCCATGGTGCAGGGGGCTCCCTCTATGAGGACCGTCACATGCATTTTATTTGGGCCGTCGGGGGGCAGGTTACAGACCTGGTGCTGTGGAAAGTGGGACGACACGGTGTGGAGCTCCAGGGGCAGTTCCGCGGTGGTCTGGTGGGTGGCCGATCTCGGTCGTTGTCCCTTGGACCGGCAGACCTTGGCGATGTGTCCTGCCTTGTTGCAGGAACGGCAGACCGCATTCCGGAAACGGCACGACCTGCGTTCGTGATCCTCCCCGCAGCTGGCGCACTGACTTGGAGACGGGGCCTTGGAGGTCCTGGAGGATACGTGTTTTGATCGCTGCTGAGTCCGCTGTCGGAGTTGTAGGACTTCCTCTTGGTCCGAGACGTCGGAGCCGCTGCTCACTTGGGTACGGTGGACCGCCTTGGCGCGGCGGTCTTGTCGCGCTTGTTCGTATGCTGAGGCCTCCCGGATGGCCTTGTCCAGGCTCAGATCGTTCTGGCTCACCAGTTTCCTCTGCAGCTTCGGCTCCCGGAGTCCGACGAGGAACTGGTTCAGGAGGGTATCGTCGAGGCTGGGGAAGGAGCATCGGGTCGCCAGGCTCCGCAGCGCCGCCAGAAAATCGGAGGTGGTTTCGCCGGAGGCCTGAACTCTTGCGAAGAAGTCCAACCGCTCCACGTACTTCGTGGGTTTGGGAGCCAGATGGTCGGTCAGGGCCTGGACTAAGGAGCTGTATGACTCGTCCTTCGTTAGTTTGGGCGAGATTAAGTCCTTGAGGAGCCGATGGGTCTGGATTCCGCAGTGGCTCAGCAGGTAAGCCTTCTTCATCGCGTCATCCACCACCTTGTGGATGGTGAAGCGGCTCTCCAGCGTGTCCAGCCAGGTGTCCCACAGCGAGGGCTGGGAGAGATCGAAAGCGGGCAGGCTTTCAGTTGCGGTCGCGGTCGCCATTGTGTTGCAGCCACGTGGTGGGGTGGCCTCTGGAACGGCGATGGCGTCGGGAGCGTTGTGGAGGCCGCTGCTGCTCTCGGGGTCAGCAGGGAGCGAAGCGGAGCCGGGAGCTGCGCGATGAGCGGTTGCCGGAGAGCTGGGAAGCGAAGCGGCGCGGTTCCCGGAGGTCTCGGCGTCGGGGCTCGGTGCGGTGCTCGTGTTGGCGTCCGGGTCTTTGTTCATGGGGTCGTGGATCCCACCCTCGTCGCCAGTGAAAAGTATGCAGACGGAGAGTGATTTCAGCTAAGCATACCTTTATTTAGTCAGGAACAAAAGACAATGGGACCAGCTCGCAGGCTGGTTTATATCTGTTCGGAAAACCCGCCACCAAAACCCTAAACACCCCCCCCTGCTCCCGATAGGCTATTTACAGTAACCGGGTGACCATTGGCCTCCCGGCTGGGAAGCTAGCCCCGTTGATTGGGCCAGCTAGGATCCTTCGGATCCTTTGTCCAAAAGACTGAAGCTACAGAGTACATGTGCCTGGCCAGCCCGGGCAAGTCCGGGCATGTCAGGCTGAATACATTACAAAGGCAATACCAGTTTGACAGATGATTTTTCTCCTTCAAGCAAGGAGAGCTGTGAGTGTAACAGGAAACTTGGTCCGGATCGTCAGATGCTAGAGATGTGTTTTCAGAATCCAAGCATAATAATTTGACATCCTGATTCCACTAATTAACATAAGAACATAAGAGATGCCAATATTGGATCAGGCCAAAGGCCCATCCAGTCCAACACTCTGTGTCACACAGTGGCCAGAAATACCAGGTGCCATCAGGAGGTCCAGCAGTGGGGTCAGGACATTAGAAGCCCTCCCACTGTTGACCCCCCCCCCCCAAGCACCAAGAAGCAAGAAGACAGAGCATCACTTGCCCCAGAGTCCCTATCTATACCTTGTGGTTAATAGCCACTGATGGACCTCTGCTCCATAAGCTTATCTAATTCCCTTTTGAAGCCGTCCATGCTTGCAGCCGCCACCACTTCCTCAGTTATCTGTGTCTTACATCAATGCAGCGAAATATCACACTGTCTGCATTTATTTATTTATTTTATTCAATGTTGATCCTGCCCTCCCCGCAAGGGGGCTCAGGGCGGTTTACAAGTCACACAGATAAAAGTATAATCTAGGTAATAAGAATCCTATTACCATTAAAACCACAAAACCGGCAGTCAGAGTGGATTCGCCTCCACAGTGATGCTCAGATGGGTCTGGTCGGAGGTCAGCATTATCAGCAGGGGAGGCCAAAGATGGATTTGGATGTCCGCTCCCTCTCCCAAAGGCCTGGCTGAACAATTCTGTTTTGTAGTAAATCCGTCAAGGTCCTGATCTCAAGTGGGAGCTTGTTACAGAAGAAGAGGAGAAGAAGAAGAGATTGGATTTATATCCCACCCTTCAATACTCGAAGGAGTCTCAGCTTACAATCTCCTTCCCCTTCCCCTCCCTATAACCGACACCCTGTGAGGTAGATGGGGCTGAGAGAGCTCTTTCAAGGACTTCTCTCGAGAGAACAGCTCTGAGAGAACTTGTGACTGACCTAAGGTCACACCAGCAGCTGCAAGTGGAGGAGTGGGGAATCAAACCTGGTTCTCCCAGATTAGAATCTGTGCTCTTAACCATGACACCAAACTCGCTCCACCTGGTTACACCAGGCTGGGGCCAGGGCAGAAGAAGCCCTGGCCCTAGTTGAGGCCAGCTGGACATCCTTGGGGTGGGGTATAACCAGAAGATGCTGTTCGGTTGAGCATAACGCTCTGTGAGGCGTGTATGGGGAGAGATAGCCCCCATACAAAAGAATGGATTAAAAACAAAACAAAACATGGCAGTATTGTCTAGTCCCATTGCTTGTATATAGATGGAAAGGTGGTAATTCCATATGCAAGCCTGTTGAACCCCATTACTGATGGGTATTAGCTCTGTCAGTTGTCAATCAGATCCATCTTGACTCTCAATCAGATCTCATCTTGACTCCTGACAACCAGAGAAAGACCGGGGGGGGGGAGGAGACATGGGGAGGAGCCATTAGGCTGATGGTGTGATATCACTTCTGGGGCACACCTGGAAGTGATGTCAACGGGAAATCTCCAGGTGCACCTGGAGGTTGGCAATCCTAAACACAGAGCCCCTTCCCAATGGTTGGCTGCCCACAACCCTGGCCTTGATGTCAATGATGTCATACCTCCAGGTCCTCGGCTTCCTATCATGCTATTTCCTGTCACATGATTACAGCTCAGTGGGTCCCGTGTTCAGTGAATCCTGGGCCTGGAAAAATTGAAGATGTTGGACCTAATCCATCATTCTGTTTCAAACAGCAACCAGCTTGGGCCTGTAGCTACAGTGGGTGCTCTCCCGATTTACCTAATCCTAATATAAAGACAAATGTCCGAATATATTGTTGTTGTTGTTCAGTCGCACAGTCGAGTCCGACTCTTCGCGACCCCATGGACGAACTCTCGCCAGGCCTTCCGGTCTTCCGCTGTCCTCTGAAGTTGGCTCAACTTCATGTTCGTTGCATCGATGACACTGTCTAACCATCTCATCCTTTGCCGTCCCCGTCTTCTTTAGCCTTCAATCTTTCCCAGCATCAGGGTCTTCTCCAGTGAGTGCTCCCTTCTCATTTGGTGGCCAAAGTATTTGAGCTTCAGTTTCATTATCTGGCCTTCCAGGGAACAGTCAGGGTTGATTTCTTTGAGGATTGACTGATTTGTTCTTCTTGCAGTCCAAGGGACTCTCAAGAGTCTCCTCCAGCACCATAGTTCAAAAGAATCTATTCTTCGGCGCTCGGCCTTCCTTATAGTCCAACTCTCACAGCCATACATGACTACTGGGAATACCATTGCTTTGACCATGCGGACTTTTGTTGGCAGGGTGATGTCTCTACTTTTTATCATGCTGTTTAGGTTCGCCATCACTTTCCTCCCAAGGAGCAGGCGTCTTTTAATTTCATGACTACTGTCACAGTCTGCGGTGATCTGGGATCCCAGGAACGTGAAGTCTGTCACTACTTCCACGACTTCCCCTTCTATTTGCCAAGGAGTGATGGGGCCGGATGCCATGATCTTAGTTTTTTTGATGTTGAGCTTCAAGCCCACTTTTGCGCTCTCCTCTTTTACCCTGAGCAAGAGGCTCTTGAGGTCCTCTTCACTTTCTGCCATCAGAGTGGTATCGTCTGCATATCTGAGGTTGTTGATCTTTTCCCCAGCAATCTTAATTCCCGCTTGTGATTCATCCAGGCCAGCATTTCGCATGATGTACTCTGCATATATATTAAATAAGCAAGGCGACAATAGGCCGAGCGCCTCTACCTCTTCGGAACCCAGCTTGTACTTCTGGTAGTTCTCTATCCACGTACTGTTGAAGCCTAGCTTGTAGGATCTTGAGCATGACCTTGCTAGCGTGTGATATGAGTGCAATTGTGCGATAGTTTGAACATTCCTTGGCATTGCCCTTCTTTGGAATTGGAATGTATACTGATCTTTTCCAATCCTGTGGCCACTGTTGCGTTTTCCAAATTTGCTGGCAAATGGAGTGCAGAACTTTAACAGCATCATCTTCTAAGACTTTGAATAGCTCAGCTGGAATACCATCACCTCCACTAGCTTTGTTGTTAGTAATGCTTTCTAAGGCCCATTTAACTTCACATTCCAGGATGTCTGGCTCGAGGTCAGTGATTATACTGTCGTGGTTGTCAAGGACATCGAGGTCTTTCTTGTATAGTTCTTCTGTATATTCTTGCCATCTTTTCCTAATCTCTTCTGCTTCTGTTAGGTCCCTACCGTTTTTGTCCTTTATCATGGCCAGCTTTGCATGGAACGCTCCCTTGATTTCTCCAATTTTCTTGAAGAGATCTCTAGTCCTTCCCATTCTAAGAGTCACAAGTTATATCCATATTCAAGAACTAATACCTAACATGTTTCAGCTAAAAGCCTTCCTCAGTGATAAAATTCAAACTGAGCACTCCATAAATTTAAATTTGAATTTCAGGTACTCGTATTCAGAACCGTAGGACTGGTTTTTAAATGATATTTTAGCAGTTTTGAATGTATAATTAAATTATATTTGATATTTTGTACATTAGCACTATGTCTATACTTATATTTGAGTTTCTTTTTCTTTGTCTTGACCTTTTTGGTTACCCTTGGGGAGCCGAGCAAGCAGGGGCAGAAACCCCAATAGCAAATACACAACGTTTGTAGTGCACTTCCAAATAAGGCTAGTGGTCTATTTACAACTTGGTGTGTCATGGGTTGTGCTGGCTTGTTCTAAAAGCAATTTCCCCTTAAAGGTCTGCAGAAGAAAGGGGGACAATGCATGGTACAGGTGAGCTGAATAATGATCTGTGAAAATGTAATGTGAATCAATGTCAGGCATTAGAATTTTACGGGGTGACTTCACACTCTCTTGGCTTTGTTAATCACATCATTTTACTTGTATTCTGAGATGAAGTACTGCTGAGGCTGTAACCCTGGTTTTGCTGTATTGGGAGCCTCGTCAAAAGAGATAATTAATGGGCCCACCAGAGCTCGATTGTGTCTGACAAAGAAAATGAACCAAGCAGAGGTGAGATGGTGATATATTGGATCTAACAAGGGATGGTTGGAAGAGGGGACAGTGTGATGGCAGATTCCAGATTAAGGCACTCAGGTGTCCCTAAGTATGAATGGAACAGACGGAATCAACTTTTTTGAGGAAAGCTCCTTGAATAAGGTCCAAAAATCAGCCTGCCATTATATCCCCCCCACACACACACACACACATGAACACATAAAGCTCCCTTTAGGGTCATGCAGTCTCAATTTGTCTTGGCACCCTTCAACCTCCAATGGTTTCCTTGTTCAAAACCATACCCCCCTCTAATATTGGCATTTTAAAGGAGAAAAGATGTATCTTTTCAAAATATTTTTCCTCTAAAATTCAAATAAAGAAGCAGGAAGCCTAGCAGCACACATCAAAACTGAATGGCAGTTGAAGGGTTAAACTCCTTGCCAGTGGCAAATTGAGGCTACACTAGTCTGCATAATATTTAACTCATGTTTTTGAGCCTGTACTATTTCCCCCAAAGAATGCTGGGAACTATAATTTAGTGAGTTCCCATAGCTCTTTCTCACAGGGCCAAACTAGATGGTCCACCCGGTGGACGCCACTGCCATTTTAAAGCAAAGGCATGTGTGCTGGCAGTTTGGGTACTTGAAAAAGAACGGTGGGGGACAAGAGTGCCTCAGTCCACCACAGTGTGGGCCTAATCAGTGTTGAATCCGTGGTTACCAACACAAAGAAGAGCCCTCCTCCTTGAGCCTCCTCCTCCTCCTCCTCCTCCTCCTCCTCCTCTGTGATCAGTGTCCTGATGCCTATCAGAAGGAGGGTCCAAAGACTGGTTTGAGGATCCATACTGAACAAAGCACGATGGACACGGGCAATGGCGCAAAGGATGTAACGGATTCTCAGCTGCCCTACGGCTAGTGGAGGGAGTAAAACACAACCCAATACGAGCAGTGATTTGCCCATATGCATAGCCGCACAGGCGCATGCGCAATTAATTTTTTTTAATTCCGAGTTGCCGCAGAGGGCGCACAACTGTCTGATCAGTGGGTCACACGATTAAAGCAGTTGAGAGAGGGACCGTGTGACTATCCTCACCCGATACAAAAGGTTGCGGATAAAATGACAGCGGTAACAACAGTGTGGCAAGAGGTCAGTGTGACCGCACCCCCAGTCTGTCCCACAGACTCCCTGCAATTCTCTGGAAGATCTAAGGGGGGAATGTAGAATTTCAGGTCTGTATCATGGATATGCCCATGTTTTTGTTTCTGCATTGTCAAATCATTTGCTATTTGCTGCCATTTGGCCAAAAAACAAAACAAAAAACACTTGGCACAGCCTTTGTCCATAATGGATTTTGTTGTGTACCAGTGATAGTTCAAGGATGGGTTAGCAAGGAGGCGAAAAGCACAAATCTGATAACAATACTATGATGGCTTGCTGTTTTGCTACTGGGATGGTAATATGTCACCCGTTGAACTCGTGTGTATGGAATTAAGGAAGGCATAACAGAAACTCACAGAAAATGCTACATCTACGGTAGAAGCTGGTGAGTCATCGATACAGGATAGTGGTTTAAACGACTTCACTTTGCCAAGCTGCAAAAAAAGTAAGGATAGTGATCCTGCAAATTCCACATCTGGGTCTTTGTTCTGGCTCAATATCCCTGGTTCAAAAGGTGAGCTTTGTGGTTGACTGTGTATTTTTGTTGCTGTTTTTCTTGATCGATGTGCACTCAATCAGATTTAGCCCCAAATGTCTCCTAAATTATATATATATATATATATAATATATTTTGTTGCTCAGTCGCACAGTCGAGTCTGACTCTTTGCGACCCCATGTACCAGATCACGCCAGGCCTTCCTGTCTTCCGCTGTCCTCCGGAGTTTGCTCAACTTCATGTTCGTTGCATCTATGACACTGTCTAACCATCTCATCCTTTGCCGTCCTGGTCTTCTTTGACCTTCAATCTTTCCCAGTGGCACAATAATATAATTGGGTTGTGTGGTGGGAACGCCAACCTCAAAATTCTTTACTTATTTCACTGGGTTGCTGAAGTGTAGTGGGTTAGACGCATTACGTAAGCATGGAGACTGATGTAGTGATCAGCATACTTTACTGGTACACGACAAAGACAAAGAACAACGGCCGGCTGGCCAACTATATACACACCCAGGGGAGACCCCTGGATCCCATTGGCAGGTTTGAATCTCCCGCCAAGGTCCCATTGGTCCCCCCAGTGGAGGGACTAGGATCCTAGTCCCCATTGTTATTCCTGACTGAAGCTCAGGAGTGTGCGCTGGCCTCCTGTGGCGGTCAGCGGACACAACAGTTGCCTTGCATGAATTGTGTTTGCCACATCAGGGCTTAAATTATGGCCTAGGGAAGTGGGTTTAAGAGTAAGAATTACAAAGTGTTTGGTGCCATGGAAGCAATTAAATAGGCCAGATTTCCCAGACTTCTGTTCACTTGGGTTGTAGGATGCTTGGGTTGTAGGACCTAGAAACCCTAGCTGGCCTACTGCTGGTAAAGGGCTCACTTGCTGGTCCTCCATGATTCCATTTGTATGCAAACAGGGTAAGTTCCTATCTGACCCTGCTCACAGTCAGAACCTGCTTCTAGGTTCCTGGACTGTGCTTTAACAGGGACACTAACACTGGCTTTTAGCTGGGTTCTCTCTATGATCCTGGTATGTTTGCTATAGGAACTGGTCGACTGGAGTCCAGTAGCCCTTTAGGGACCAAGAAGATTTGGGTGATATAAGCTTTTGAGAGTCAAAGCTCCCATCATTAAAAAGCAGCTTTGACTCTTGAAAGCTTAAACCCCCAAAGTCTTTTTGGTCTCTAAGGTACTGTTGGACTCAAAATTACCTGTTCTTCTGCAGACCAACACAGCTACAGGGGTCTGGAGACCAAGTCCTATGACTAGGAAAGGTTGAAGGAGCTGGGTATGTTTAGCCTGGAGAGGAGACGACTGAGAGGTGATAGGATAACCATCTTCAAGTACCTGAAGGGCTGTCATATAGAGGATGGTGCAGAGTTGTGTTCTGTTGCCCCAGATGGTCATACCAGAACCAAAGGGTTGAAATTAAATCAGAAGAATTTTTGGCTAAACATTAAGAGGAACTTCCTAACAGAGCGGTTTCTCAGTAGAACAGGCTTCTTTGGGAGGTGGTGGGCTCTCTTCCTTTGGAGATTTTTAAACAGAGGCTAGATGTCCATCTGACAACAATGATGATTCTGTGGACTTAGGCAGATCATGAGAGGGAGGGCAGGAAGGGCTGCATCAGTGCTTAGTTCTCAAGGCCCCTTTTTACACGCCCAGGGAAATGCTGGTCGCCACTTTGGGATCAGGAAGCCATTTTTCTCCAGGCCATTTTGGCTGGAGATCCTGGAGGGTTTTTTTGCCATCTTCTGGGTGTGGAACAGGGTCATTGGAAGTGTGTGTGTGTGGGGGGGGGGTATTTGTGAATTTCCTGCATTGTTCAGGGGGTTGGACTAGATGACCCTGGAGATCCCTTGAACTCTGTGATTCTGTGAGTCTACCCTCTGACGCTATCTACAGGAACAGGATGTCCCGCAATGGCCTGTTCTCTTCATCCCTGTTCTATTGCCTCTTTCAAACCACCCTGGCAAGCAAGAGCAGCATAATTTGCACTGAGGAGACGAAAGCACTACTCCCAATGTGCTGCTTTAACACCTCAAAAGAAAAGGCTGTAAGCGACTGCCATTCCTCCTTGCACCGAGACAGCTAAAAAGATGGCATCTTTCATTACGGAGGACACTCTCGTCCTCTCGAGCAGGTGCGGCAACTGTTAATGATCCATTACGCCTCAGCCTTTTCTAGCCGAGCCTCTCCAAGCTTTGGTTCCATCAGGAATATCAAATGAATGCCATCTGGTCTTTATGATTGATTCCAATACCGTACTGTGTCTTCCGAAGACACCTCCTTTCTCATTTTCTCTCCATCACGTAACACACCTGACATAGTCTTCAGAAGAGAGGCTTCTAGTTAGGAACGGTGGCATTACTGGCGCTTCAGAACAGATTTGCCGGCTCTGTTTGTGAGGCGAGGGAGAGCGCAACCGATCTGTTGAGTAGGCCGCAGCCCTATTTGATTTTGCCCTCAGGGAGACAAAGCAGAAAGCGTAAAGATGAAAGGTTGATACAAAGGACCAAACCTGCACAGGGGAATTTCTCTTCTGGGGTAGCTCACGAATTCCCCAAAGTTGTTAAAAACTAAATTTCAGGTACACTGATTCACAGTGCTTTCCCCCCCATTAAAATACCAATACTTGTGTATAAAGTTGCATGGATTTCCACCAGTTTTCCCTCGGCCCTCCAAAGGTGCCAGTATTCAATACCAAAAGAGTGCCACCACAAAAAAGCCCTGCTGATGTGGATCAGAGCCATTCAAGGAAATTAGGGGGGAGTTCCAGTGTTAACAACCTCCAGGTTGGGGAGCCTGGGGATCTCCCACAACTACAGGTCATCTCCAGGCTACAGACACCAGTTCCCCTGGTGAAGGGTGGACTAGAGCTGCCAGCACCCAGGTCCCCCATGTTAAGTATGCAACTCAACAACGTTGTTAGTAACAAGTGAATCAGCTTTATTAAGAACGAGAACATCCGAAGATCACACAGACAACAAACAGCGGAGCATAGCTCCCTTTTAAACTAACCCGGGCTGGTGTAGCCACACCCTACAACAGTTAAGGACCAATAGCATTGTGAAGATAACACCCAATCAGATTCGTTCCCTCCAGCACAGTTCTCTTACATCTGATTGGTTACAGATATACATTAGCCAATAGGATTGTTCCAGCTTAGAATCCTGGCTAAGGTCTCAAGCTTAACATGTAGTTTGATATGGTGAAGACATAACACCCCACTTTTGGGGGTTCCAATCCACCCCGGCCAGCTAGCCAGTGGGGGAAGCCCAGCCCAAGCCCCACCCTTAAGCATGACCACCCGCCAGGTCACCCCTCTCCCTCCCCTCCTGCCAGATTTAAAGGGCTTCAGCTGATCGGCGGGGTCTTTTTGTGAGCTGAGCATGTGGCCCGCGACTGCCCCCTCCTGCTACATTTAAAGGGCCCTCCAACTGATCGGTGGGCCCCATGGATCCCGCTGATCAGCTGAAGCCCTTTAAATCTGGCAGGAGGGGTGAACGAGAGGTGGCTGGGCAGGTGGTTGCACTTGGGGGCGAGACTTGGGGGCGAGGCTTGGGGGCATCCCCGCCCACCCTCGGAACACTCCCCAAGTCCCCCTGCTGGAATGAGGAGGGGACCTGGCGACCCCAGTGGACTCTAAGGCATGGTACCCCACTGTACTTCCCAGGATCCACCCCAAAATCTCCAGGAATTTCCCAATATTGAGCTGGTAACCCAAACTCCTACCTGTAGCTAGGCGGGACTCTAAAGAGTTCAGTCCTTCAGCCCCTCCAGTGTTACCTACTGATAATGCCCCCTACTTCTGCATTTTTGGGGGAGAGAGAGAGAGAAGGCAGCCATCTTTTGAGTGAGATTAAACAATGAAAAGGTAAGGAGACTTTGCTTAAGGAAATTGCTGTGGGCAGTTTGTTAATGTGTCCTGTTCCTCGGGCTGTCAGGAGCCACAACAGGGCAAATATCCCCTCATTTAAAGAATTATAAAATTGAGAAGAATAGGGCAGGGGAGAAAGAAAAAGGAGTATGCCTCAGTGAGCCCTATGTCTGTGTTAAGTGCTTCCGGCCTATGTTGACCCTATGAATTAATGGCCTCCAAAACATCCTCTCATTAACAGCCTTGCTCAGCTCTTGCAAACTGAAGACCACAGTTTTCTTTGCAGAGTCAACCCATCTCGTGCTGGGTCTTCCTCTTTTCCTGCTGCCTTCAACTGTTCCTAGCAGTAAAGCGGTTCCAGTGAATGCATCACCCAGAAGTGAGTTCTGCTTCTCCTGGGCTGCGATCACACACACTAAATAATCCATTTTCAATCCACTTTCAATGCACTTTCCAGCTGGATTTTACTGTGTGTGAACTGGCAAAATCCAATCTGAAAGTAGATTATTTAGTGTGTGTGATCACAGCCCTGGATTGGTTTTCCTCAGCATGACAAAGCACAGAGAGGTCCTTTCCACACTTGGATCTCATCCGTTTGTCCCGGGACAAGTGTGAGGCGAAACCAGGGTAACCAGGGTGAACAGTGGGAGGGCTTCTAGTGTCCTGGCCCCACTGCTGGACCTTCTGATGGCACCTGGTATTTCTGGCCACTGTGTGACAGAGTGTTGGACTAGTGTGACAGAGTGTTGGACTAGATGGGCCATTGGCCTGATCCAACATTGGCGTCTCTTATGTTCTTATGACCTCAGTGTAGTGTAGAATGTAAAAATACCCCGAGATAATTACAGGGGTGAACTCACGTGTCGTGTAGAATGTAAGTTTGGGGACAGGGTTGAACCAGGATTTAAGGTCTAGTGTGGAAAGGACCAGAGAAACATGACTCACTCACCCACCCTTATGGAACAGAGCCAGAAGAAGGCTTTCTATTTTTTAATAAACAATTTTTATTAGGATATAACATCAAATCAAACAATATAACATTTTTTCAGTCATTTTATATCCTTTTCTACCCCTATCCACCCCCTCTTCTGGCTTCCTGCAGTGCTCCAACCTTCCTCCCAAGTTCTTTGTTTTCCATTTCCCTTCACCTTTCATCTATTACTTAAACTTATTAGGCAACACTATTATCCTTATATACTTATACACATTCTAAATACCTTTCTATCAATAGTTGTCAAAGCTAAATAAGTTGTTCTTCACCTCCCAATATTTCTCCAAATAGTCTTTAAAGTCTTTCCAATCTGCGAAAAATTCTTCTGCCTCTTGATTGTTAAGTTTTCTTGTCATTTTGTCCATTTCAACCATGAAAGTTAACTTTTTTATCCATTCCCAGATCTCTGGTACTTTTTCCTGTTTCCAACATTGAGCATATGTCATTCTAGCTGTTGTAATCATATACCACATTAGAGTTCGTTTTGCAATATTAACTTCTTCCATTTTAAGTCCCAGCAACAACACCTCTGGCTCCTTTTTAAATTTACATTTCACAATTTTTTCCATTTCCCTATGGACCTCCGTCCAATTTTTTTTTGCTTTCTCACATGTCCACCACATATGATAAAAAGAACCTTCTGTTTTTTTACATTTCCAACATTTACTTGACATATTACTACTAATATTTGCTATTTTTTTGGTGTCATGTCATTTTATAGCAATTTTCTTTTAAATTATTACAAGTTGAAATCTTCATTGCATTTTTCCACAAAAATTCCCATGATGACATGAGAAGAAGGCTTTCTAGTGATCCAGATTCTCAAGTTCTCCCCTGCAAAAAGGGAACATTCCTAGGTTTTCCTGGCAAGCAAGTGGTTACAGTGAGTGACTGTGGATTCCTAGAGAGGCTTCTGAGTGTTGCTGAAGCTCTGAGATTTCAGCCCACAGCCAAAGGTATCATGCTGGCTCCTCCCTTGCTCTTTTGTAGCAGCAAAACGAGGCAGGTGTACTTCCTGGCTTCTCAAGGTCTTGGTGGGACCAGAGCCCAGAGAATCTTGTGGGCCTACTCCTCTCCTCTTGGAGCTGATTTAGAAGTCACCACAGGAGAAGGTATTTGCAGACTGAGCACAATGTGCATTGAATGCTGAAGAGCCTTCCGTGGTCTTGGAGGTAGGCTGACCATTTGCCCGGTGACAGTGGGGAATCTCCCACCCCCACTGTTAGTCCCCCACCCTCAATAATTTGATCAACAGGAGGGAAAAAATGGGAATGGTGTTGATGGTGATGCTCTATGAATTTCCGAGAGCATCACCTGGAAGTGGCATGACATCCATCAAGTCTCGACCCAGAAGTGACATCACATCCTCCATACCACTCTAGGACTTCCTCCAATCTCTATGGTAAAGACCACAGAGATTGGAGGGATTTCTACAGCATCACAGGGGGAATGTCTACAGCGTTTCTCCAAAACTCCACCCTATCCAGGCAGCACAAAGAAGAAGAGAAGAAGAACCTGCAGAGGGCAGCGAGAAGACAATTAGATAATGAGGTCCAACTTCTCTCTCCCATTAAGTGTCATTCCTTGTCTGTCTCCAGATTGCTACTGTTAGGGCAATTTCCCCCTTCTTCTCGGAAGTGCCACAGTCAGTCTCTCTCTCAGCTAGAGATGTAGTTAGGAACCTATCTCTGTCTCTCCTCTTTCCTATCAAGTATATTAGTTCCTAAATAAACCTTTATCTAATCAGGTTGTGGAACTTTGCTGTGTTCATTACTCTGCCAACAGCAGAGTAATGATTTTTTACTGATGCTGATCTGGCAACATCAGTTGGAGGAAGAGGGCACTTTAGCAGTGATCCAGTGTTATGAAGAAGAAGAAGAGATTGGATTTATACCCCGCCCTTCACTGCCTGAAAAAGTCTCAGAGCAGTTTACAATCTCCTTTCCCTTCCCCTCCCCACAACAGACACCTTGTGAGGTAGGTGGGGCTGAGAGAGCTCTTTCAAGAATGGCTTATGAAAGAACAGCTCTGAGAGAACTTGTGACTGACCCAAGGTCACACCAGCAACTGCATGTGGAGGAATGGAAAACCAAACCCAGTTCTCCCAGTTAGTCTGCGATCCTAACCACTGTGTTCCCTCTAAGCTGAGTTAGTGTGAGCTAGTTCACAGTTTTTTTTAGCCTCCGGCTCACACATTTTTGTCTTACCTCAGGAAGGATGGCTCCAAAGCAAACAAATTTATGCAGCAGCCAAATGGCTTGCTCACAACTTTAATGTCAGTAGCTCACAAAGTAGAATTCTTGCTCACAAGACTCTGCAGCTTAGAGGGAGCATTGCTCACCACTAC
The DNA here is from genome assembly GCF_001447785.1 of Gekko japonicus. Taxonomy (NCBI): domain Eukaryota; kingdom Metazoa; phylum Chordata; class Lepidosauria; order Squamata; family Gekkonidae; genus Gekko; species Gekko japonicus. Next base: position 108,849 of record NW_015174918.1, read on the forward strand.
ACCAAACTGGCTCTTGTATCCCTATTTTCATCTGTGAAATGTTGGAAGGTATTTTACTCCCCCCGGCCATGCATACTGCTGTATCACAAGGTAATTTTATACTATGTATGAGTTTTGAAATGGTGTGATCTGATGTAGCAGGCTGCTGTGCGAAAAGTGTCGGCCTCAGCTCTCAACTGGAAGTAATGTAGTCTCATGGATTCCTGGGTTACGCCCCTGGAGCTCCGCTGTCATTCATCCCACATCCTTCATTTTAAAAGTTCACATTCTAAGAAAAGAGAGGGGGAAGCCCCCCTGAAGCCATCAAAATGTCACCACTACCTTCCTGCAGACCTTCAAAAGACTTTTGAAAAGATCAGTTTTACTCTCTGTGTGATTCAGGATGGCCAGAGATAAAGGAAGAGCTGATTATTTTTTTTTTTAAAAAAAGATGGTTCAGACACTGACATGCAAAAGTCAGGTTGACCCTTCATCCCCAGCTCAGATTAAGAAATAGAAACTTCCAGTCAATTACACCCATAGCAGGAGGGGAGGAAATAGACACAAACAATTGAGACTCAACCCAGCACCGCTCTTTGAAAGGAAAAGAGCAGAATACACTAGTGTCTTCAAATGAGTGTGGTTCTCTGCCCTCCTAACCTTCCTTATTGAAATGTCTAAGAAGTCCAGAGAAGATAACCAGCCCCGGGCACAGTCCGGCTCATTCTAGGGTTTCGCCTGATCAATTAAGACATTCCCCTTGTGGGGAGTCACATAAGGTTAAGTTGCTGATCAGAGCCAGCTAGGCTGCAGTCACAGGAGCAGTTTGCTTGATATAGTAGAGTTACCTTTGCAGATTTAAAGAGCGCAATCAGATGATAACATCTGCCTTCCGTGCCCCAGTCGTCGGCACCCCGTGTTGCCCCGCTTTGGAAATGGAGTAACCAGGCACTGGGGAGAGTTCAGTATTAAGGGATACCACGCTTCCACCCAGCATTTCCCGTTGTCTGAACCCCCCCTGTTGTGAAGTCAAACTGTTTGGAGAGTCTGAACCTTCCCTTCTGTTTCAACCTCCTTTTTTTTTTAACCAGGTAGCTATGTGCGCATAAGCACACGGTGTCAATCACCGTGGCCAAGTAGTCATTCTGGATTGGACGTCCCCAGGGGAGTTGTTTTTGAGCTTCAAATCCTCCCCGAACCTCTCTCTCCTGTTTCTGCATCAGAGTCTGAAAGCATCCCGTGACTGACATAAGGGTAAGTACACTAACATCAATGAGACTACTCTCATGTAAATCTGCACTCCCCCCATGTATTCCATGGAAGAGAGGTGAAGTGAAGGAGGCTGAGAGGAGCCAGAGTGCAGAGAGATTATGGAGCTGTCAAAAAGGAGCCTGAGCTTCTGATAGATGCTTATGCGCATGGGTGAAAGTAAAAAAAAATGCTGCAACAATCTAAATGATTGACCATGGGGTGAGTGCACAGTTAAGCCAGTTCACAGTGGGATGTCTGATCACAACTTCCCACAACTATTTAAACCGCCACAAATAGAGTCACAACCAGATCGCACCAAGCCTCTAGTGTGAACGCAGTCCTGCAGCTCTATATGTGTGTTAAGTGCCGTCAAGCTGCTCCCAATTTATGGTGACCCCAAGAATTAATGTGTAGGAAAGCAGTGCAGAATAAATCACTATTCTCCTGCCTGGCGATTGGAAACCCAAAGGTATTTGTGTGCTAACAGCATGAGAAGTCTGGTGATCGCCTACGCAGTCGTTTTAACCCTGAGAGAGTGGGAGTGGCAGAGATAACAGAGAGCCTGTACACACACACACAAGGATGCTCGAATGCTTGAAACTTTCCTCTACGCAGGGAGAAGGAGTGTGAGAGGAAGGGCGGAGGAAATGGGGGGGGAACTGAGCTTATAAATAAATGCTGGGAAGCCGAGAGGTTTCAGATCAGCTTCCTGCAGACTTGTGTCCTGTCGTCTTTGCATCGCATGCACCCCTGCACCCCACACCCCAACGAGTGACACCACATTAATGTCCTCCAAAATGTCCTCTCATTAACAGCCCCACTCAGGTCTTGCAAACTAAGAGCCATGGCTTTCTTTATTGAGTCTAGCCATCTCATGTTGGGTCTTCCTCTTTTCCTTCTACCTTCAACTTTTCCCAGCATGATTGTCTTTTCCAATGACTCTTGTCTTTTCATAGTTCTATGGGTTGTACCTTATATACATCTATAGAGAACAATCCAATGCGTGAGGTGTTCTACCCTTGTGAATGTTCTGTTTCCCACCATCTCAGTCAAGATGGCTCTCCTAGGCATCTGCTAGGGAGGCCAGGTCTTCTGCTAGGCTGGGAAACCTCCCCAGCAATCCTGTTGGTTGCCCGACATGCCTCAAAAACCAATACGGGAAAAATAGAGGGAAGTGGGGCAGGCACACTGGCATTGTGCTGGTGCATGTCACTTCTGGTGAAAACTGGAAGTGATGTCATGACATTGAGGTGTCACTGTTGTTGTTCAGTTGCACAGTTGAGTCCGACTCCTCGCAACGCCATGGACCACATCATGCCAGGCCCTCCTGTCTTCCGCCATCCTCTGGAGTTTGCTCAATTTCATTGATAACACTGTCTAACCATCTCATCCTTTGCCTCCCCCGTCTTCTTTGACCTTCAGCCTTTCCCAGCATCAGGGTCTTCTCCAGGGAGTGCTCCCTTCTCATTTGGTGGCCAAAGTATTTGAGCTTCAGTTTCATTATCTGGCCTTCCAGGGAACAGTCAGGGTTGATTTCTTTTAGGATTGACTGATTTGATCTTCTTGCAGTCCAAGGGACTCTCAAGAGTCTTCTCCAGCACCATAGTTCAAAAGAATCTATTCTTCGGCGCTCGGCCTTCCTTATAGTCCAATTCTCACAGCCATACATGACTACTGGGAATACCATTGCTTTGACCATACGGACTTTTGTTGGCAAGGGGATGCCTCTACTTTTCATTATGCTGTCTAGGTTTGCCACAGCTTTCCTCCCAAGGAGCAGGCGTCTTTTAATTTCATGGCTGCAGTCATGTTGCTGTAGGATTTGCCAAAAATTCTGTGGTTTGACCATAGATTTTCATCAGATCCTAGAGCACCACACCCCAACAACATGACGTCACTTCCAGTTTCTGCCAGAAGTGGCATCACATACTGGTGTCATACCATCGTGCTTATCATAGCCTCTCAAATCCTCCTGGGATCCCTAGCACCAGCCAGCCTTCCCTTGAGTAGTTGTGTTTTTCCATGTCAGCACTGTTTTTTTTTCTTCGTAGAACGGGGTCAATGTAGACTCCCTCCCCAAAAAGCATGTCCATAAATTCCCAAATTCCGACTGCCACGACTAGGGTTGCCAGCTGCAGGCTAGGAAATATCTGGAGATTTTGAGTGTGGAGCCTGAGGAGAGTGGGCAGAGGAGGGACTTCAACAGAAACAATGCCATACAGTCCACCCTCTAGGTGACTGATATCTATCACCTGGAAATCACTTGTAATCCCAGGATAACTCCAGCCGCCACCTGGAGGTTGGCAACCCTAACCACATGAGCCAGTTTGGTGAAGGGGTTAGGAGCGTGGACTCTAATCTGGAAGAATCGGGTTTGGTTCCCCACTCCTCCACATGCAGCTGCTGGAGTGACCTTGGGTCAGTCACAAGTTCTCTCATAGCTGTTCTCTCATGAGCAGTCCCCGGAAGAGCTCACTCAGCCCCACCTACCTCACAGGGTGTCTCCTGTGTGGAGAGAAGGGGAAGGAGATTATAAACCATTCTAAGACTCCAAGTGAAGGGTGGGGTATAAATCCAATCCAAGGGAGCGGTGGCGCAGGGGATTTTCCCCTGCTTAACTATAACATCTGAACTGCCAAGCTTTGTCAGTTCTAGCCCCGTGCTGGTGTGAGCAACCAAGCCTTGTCCTAGCTCATTGTCTACCCAGCGATTCGAAAGCTTCGGCAAGTAGATAAATTGGGGACCACCCGTAAGGGGGTGGGCACACCACTCCCTCTGGGAAGGTAATAGCTGCCAAGTGTGTCTTCTGAAGGTGCGGCGAGATCGAAAGATGGAAGAGCTGTTTCGGCTTCCCTGCAGAGGAGCGAGTCGGCCAGGCGGTGGCAGTGTGGCAGCACGACATCAAGAAGTCCTGACGTCATCAGCCAGCCGACAAGAATACACGGTACACGAATGATCCAGCCCGCAGATGAAGCCCCGGCTAGCTGCAATGGGTGTGTAATTAAAAATGCTGTATGTTTGTCTTCCCTATCCCCCACGAATATTGTTAGTCCAGTTGTCAAAGAGTAACTGTAAATCGCTCTGAGCCCGTAGGTGTGTGGGAAAGAGCGATCAATAAATCAAAAGTATTATTATTAATATTACTATTACTATTATTCTCTCTACCTCCTCCTCTTCTTTTTCCTTCTCCTTTTCCTCCTCCTCCTCCTTCAGACTGCTACATATTGACACATCCAGACTGTTTCATTGTTGTTGTTCAGTCGCACAGTCGAGTCCGACTCTTTGTGACCCCATGGACCACATCACACCAGGCCCTCCTGTCTTCTGTTGTGCTCCGGAGTTTGCTCAATTTCATGTTCGTTGCCTCGATAACACTGTCTAACCATCTCATCCTTTGCCGTCCCCGTCTTCTTTGACCTTCGATCTTTCCCAGCATCAGGGTCTTCTCCAGTGAGTGCTCCCTTCTCATTTGGTGGCCAAAGTACTTGAGCTTCAGCTTCAGTACCTGGCCTTCCAAGGAACAGTCCAGGGTTGATTTCCTTTAGATGCCCAAACTGACCGGGTGCATAAAAAGCTCCATCCCGCTGTCTAATTTCAGTGTTCCTTTTCTCAGTCATAATCTTACCCTCCATTCCTGGCTGCTTTCCTTCTCATCTTTTCTCACCTGGCTTTGCTTCTTCGCTGTTCTGCCAACTTCTCCCCGAGAAAGAATTTCCACCCGAGCAGTCCTCAGCCCTGAAAACAGATGCTTAATGGGTCCCTGGGTCCCTCAAGACCTTGCTGATTAAGTGAAGCCCAGATCCTTTGCCAAGCTCATTCAAGCCAACGTGGATCACTGAACACCTGGGGAAGCTCCGTCTGCCTCACCTTTTCATAGAACAGCTGCAGCTGCGGTTCCCACGGCATTCCTCCTAAGCCAAGCCGATGAAGGTTGGCCCACCGGTTGATGTCTAGCTGAGTCCCCGGAACAAAATTAAGGTGTTTTGTAAGCACTTGGAATTCTCTCAAGATCACTTTCCTCTGTTCTTTCGTATCCTTGATATGCATCCTCAATTAATTTCATTTTCCTCCTGAAAATCCTTGCTGTAGCATCTAACCTAGTTCTACCTGGAATCTAGGCATGCCACCCTTTACTTGTTTGGCCCATTGGATGACCCAAAGGCCTATCCCTCGTTTTAAAACAAGTAGAAATGCTCTAGGCCTTCTAGCTTGGTTGTTGTTGTTCAGTTGCACAGTCGAGTCCGACTCTTCGTGACCCCATGGACCACATCATGCCAGGCCCTCCTGTCTTCCATCCTGCTCCGGAGTTTGTTTAATTTCATGCTTGTTGCATCGATAACACTGTCTAACTATCTCATCCTTTGCCGTCCCCTTCTTCTTTGACCTTCAATCTTTCCCAGCATCAGGGTCTTCTCCAGTGAGTGCTCCCTTCTCATTTCTTGGCCAAAGTATTTGAGCTTCAACTTCAGTATCTGGCCTTCCAGGGAACAGTCAGAGTTGATTTTTTTTAGGATCAACTGATTTGATCTCCTTGCAGTCCAAGGAACTCTCAAGAGTCTTCTCCAGCACCATAATTCGAAAGCATCTATTCTTCGGTGCTCGGCCTTCCTTATGGTCCAACTCTTGCAGCCATACATAGCTACTGGTACCATTGCTTTGACCATATGGACTTTTGTTGGCAGGGTGATGTCGTCTAGGTTTACCATAGCTTTCCTCCCAAGGAGCAGGCATCTTTTAATTTCATCGCTCCAGTCACCGTCTGCAGTGATCTTGGATCCTAGCTTGGATGATACCATAAAAGGGTTACCATAAAAGGGAGGGGGTACCTTACATTTCCATACATACCAGTTCCTTGTGGGGAGGATAAAAGCCCTGCATGGGTCAGTTCTGACCCCCAGGCCTTGGAACCTGCTTATTTGTCTTTTTGGTGGTCCATGGTATCCGTAAAACTTCCCTTGCACCTTCCCCTTGTTCAAGCCATGGAGGGAAGTCATGCCTGTGTTTGAGAAGGAAGCTCTTCCACCTTCCTTTTGTTCTAGTCAATGAGAGAAGCCGTGGCTGGAAATGACATGGTTTTCAGGAGTAACCGGCAATGCTCCCTCTAAGCTGTGGAGTCTTGTGAGCAAAAATTCTACTTTGTGAGCTACTGGCATTAAGGTTGTGATGTGAGCAAGCAATTTGGCTACTGCATATATTAGTTTGCTCTGGAGCCATCCTTCCTGAGCTACGACAAAAATGTTTAGGCCGGAGGCTAAAAAACTGAGCTAGCTCGCACTAACTAAGCTTAGAGGGAACACTGTGTTTTCTGCTTCTCAGGCTTTAATTCAAACTGCTAGGTTGGCAGGAGCTGGAACTAGAGACGGGAGCTCACTCCGTCACGCGTCACACTCGGGTCTCGAACTGCTGAACTACCGACCTTCCACAGACTGCAGTTCAGCGTCTTAACCACTTGAGCCACCGCAGCTTCATACACAAAAAAGTAATTTAATAAAAATGTTTAAGGAAGACAAGACCCACTGGAAAAGACAATAATGCAAGGAAATGTCAAAGGCAGCAAGAAAAGAGGTAGACCCAACATGAGATAGGTTGACTCAATCAAGTTTGCAAGACCTGAGCAAGGCTGTTAACAATAGGACACTTTGGAGGTCATTCATTCATAGGGTTTCCATAAGTCAGAAGTGGCTTAAACTTCTATTAAACCTTTCTGAAGTTCTTTACGGCCCTTCATGGACCGGGACTTGCATCCTTTGATGGACTCTGTGTGCCCAGGCCAGCGGTGGGAAAGATCTCCACATCTTTTTAGTAGACTCAGAGTGCCCCTCCTCCCTCTAGTGCGTTCCCATCCAAATGATCACATGATCAGGAGGAGGGGCGCTACTCCCTCAGTGCTCTCCACGCTGACGCCGGAGACCTCAAGAAACTAAGGTTCCAGAGATTTCATAAGAACATAAGAACATAAGAGATACCAATGTTGGATCAGGCCAAAGTCCCATCGAGTCCAACACTCTGTGTCACACAGTGGCCAGAAACACCAGTGCCATCAGGAGGTCCACCAGTGGGGCCAGGACATTAGAAGCCCTCCCACTGTTGACCCCCCCCCAAGCACCAAGATGACAGAGCATCACTTGCCCCAGAGTCCCTATCTATACCTTGTGGATAATAGCCACTTATGGACCTCTGCTCCATATGCTTTGACCATACAGACTTTTGTTGGCAGGGTGATGTCTCTACTTTTTATTATGTTGTCTAGGTTTACCATAGCTTTCCTCCCAAGGGGGCCGGGAGGGAGAGATGTGTGCCTTCACAGAAAACCACTTGTTGAACAACAGTTACAGGTAAGTGCAACCCTATTTTTATCGTCATGGCTTCTGGGCAGTCCCAAGTTGAGATGAAAACTTGATTGAGGCCTTGAGCACATCGTCTCCCTGTATGAACCTGGGTGCCATCTTTGATACGTCCAGAATTCTTCCTCACAGTGCCTTCCCAGCCAGTGATGTGCTAGGGGCACCCCGTCCCTACTATAGCGGGAGACTGAACACCCCTGCCTCCGGTTCCTCCCTGTTGATCACTGCAGCAGCCCAGGAAAACAGGGGTGAAAAGTGCCATTGTGGCAATGCTGCAATGTCACTTCCAGTCATGTAACTGGAAGTGATGTCACATGTCCCACAATGCTCTAGCTGTTTCCCCAAACTCCGTGGTAAAACCACAGAGTTTGGGGCGATTGATAGAGTGTTACGGTGACACATTATATCACTTCTGGTAAAATGAGCAGACGTGTTACAAAGCCTGGTCCCACCCCTAAAATCTCCAGAGGGCCGCCCTGCCCCAGCAATCCTATGGTGTGCACTACTTCGGTTTGTTCGATAGCATTTTAGATTGCTGCTCCCAGCCTCTGGAAAGGGTTTTTAGAATCATTCCAGAAAGATCTTATTCTTTTGGCAAATCTGTTGAACTGTCCACTGTGAAAAGGTACAGTCGTTCGCTGCACAAAATTTGACAAATTGTTCTATTATAAACCACCCTGACCTCTCTGGACAGACGTGTTTTTAATAAACAAGACGGCTGCCGTGCTCGCTTGAATAATGCAGAGTAAATGTATAATGGTGGGGAAGGTCACTCATGTACTAAGAACATAAGAACATAAGAGACGCCAATGTTGGATCAGGCCAAAGGCCCATCCAGCCCAACACTCTGTGTCACACAGTGGCCAGAAATACTAGTACCATCAGGAGGTCCACCAGTGGGGCCAGGACATTAGAAGCCCTCCCACTGTTGACCCCCCCCCAAGCACCAAGATGACAGAGATTCACTTGCCCCAGAGCCCCTATCTAGACCTTGTGGCTAATAGCCACTGATGGACCTCTGCTCCATATGCCTATCTAATTCCCTTTTGAAGCCGTCCATGCTTGTAGCTGCCACCACTTCCTGTGATCACCCCTACTGGGGAGGCTGGTTGCATCTTGAGGATGTCCGTCACTGCATGCCCCACCTCCGGGCCCCTTCTGCCAAATGACTTAGGGCAGCCGTTTCCTCTCCGAAAGTCTCCTCAAATTGCTTTTTTGATGCGTCAGATGCATCCCTCCCCCGCTTTTCCTCCCCCCCCCACGCTCTGCTGTAACGTGGTGCTTCTAAATCATCTTGGGGGTCACGTTCCTGCTGCTTTTTTATTGGCAATATTTTCCCTGTTAATTGTGCATGCTCCGTTTTGACGATCCTCACCTACCTCCTGCTAGGCGGCTCGGCAAGGAATATTTCTGCCTCCTGTGCAGTTCCTGTGACATGTTTATGCTTTACCAGCTACTGTAAAATGCAAGGCTTATCACATGCTGTTGAAAATCCAGCTGGCATGTTGCGCTCCGAACACAGACGTATTATTGTTCTGCCGGAATAAATGTCCCTGGTACGAGCTTTTATTACTCCTATTAGGAGGTCTAATGGGCCAGTGCTCAGAAGCAGTACTGCCAGCAGGTCAAAGGGGAAAGTCTTGTTTTGAGCCAGGCTGCGAGCCAAACACCAACTAGCTAACAGTTCAACCCCTTACTTTCCCCCAATAGATACAGGGTTACCAGGTCTCCCAGTATAGTGGGAGACTTCCCACCTCCCATTGCCGTTGTCCACCACTGCGCAGCTGGGCAGCAAGAAGACATTCCCCAGCAAAATGGAGGGGATGGCATCTCTGGTATGATGACATCACTTCCAGTGCAAACTGGAAGTGACATCACAGGGGGTGACCCTCTAGCATTCACCCCAAACTCTATGGATAAAACATAGAGTTTTGGACAAATGCTAGAGTGTCATGTGGGAGTGGGATTGGTCCCTCCCCTCAGAGTATCCCATCTGTTGAAAACCAAGCCTGCAGATATCTTCATAGCCTCACCCCTCTCATCCACATAAACCTACTCTGGGTTCTATTTCTTGGTCATGCTGGAGAGTGTCATGGGCTGGGGTGCCAGTCAAAGGGAGTCCAGAACAGACCAAGGTCAGGAGCCAAGAAGACAGTGCCAAGTCCAAAATCACTAATCAGAAGCATACTCCCAAAAGCCAAGCCAGGAACACAGAGCCAAGTCCAAAGCCAGGCAGTCTAAAGGGAAGTGTAAGAACTGAGCCGAAGTGGATGTAAGCAGCACAAAGCATTGCCCAGGCTCCTGTTAGAACTCTGGGCTAGCCGAACGCCTTCCCTGTAGCCTGGTCTCTCGTCGCCTGGTTGCTAATTTTTCCTGCAGTCTCTCCCTTAAATGAGTCACACGTGGGGGTGAGTCAGGAGGGCTTTCAGCTTGCAATTCTTCCCCCTTATCTGTGCCAGGTGTGAAGAATGTTGTTACAGGCAACTGCCAACTATCCTCCTCTGCTGCTTTAGAGGGGCCAGCTGCGGTTCCTTCTTGCAGCTCTGTCAGCTCTCCCTCATCCACACCCATGACAGAGGGTCCTGTTTGCACATTCAAAATGAGCATACGGAGAGAGGGGCAGCATCAAAACAGCAGGCCACCACAGCCCCAAGGTCACCCAGCTGGCTTCAAGTGGAGGCGGGGGAATCAAACCCAGTTCTCCAGATTAGAGTCTGCTGTTCTTGATCACTACAGAAAACTGGCTCTCAGACCTTTGGTTGAGTGGCAGAATACATGCAGAAGTTCTCAGGTGTTGGGAAAGACCATTCTCTGCCCGAGATTTTGGACAGCTGCTGCCAGTCAGAATAGACCAGTGACCCCCAACATGGTACCCGTGGGTGGTGTGCTGCCAATCAATGTGTTTCCTGGCAACCACTTGCATCTTCCCCAGAGCATCTCTTCTGCAAAGCAGAAAGCCACTCCTGGCTTTCTTTGACTTCACTGGACAGCCTGGAAGAGGCCAGGAGACCTCTGTGCCTGCAGAGAGCTCGCATTTGGAAACAGTGGTCTCCATCAGAGAAGCATTCTTTGGCTTGGAACTGGCCAATGCTTTGTGACTGGAAACAGCCCACATAGCAGGTATAAGGCAGCTTTATATATTCCTTGCCGAAATGTACATATGTGTCGTCATGTTGCAATCAACTTATGGCAACCCCAGTAAGGGGCTTTAAAGGAAAGTGGGGTGCAGAGGTGGTTTGCCATTGCCTTCCGCTGCAGAATCTTCCTTGGTGGAGTCAGTGTGGACTCAGTGTGGTTAAAAAGAGGTGGAATCTAATCTGGAGAACCCGGTTTGATTCCCCATTCCTCCTCCACAGGAAGTCTGCTGGGTGATCTTGGGTCAGTCACAGTTCTCTCAGAACCCTCTCAGCCCCACCTGCCTCCCAAGGTGCCTGTTGTGAGTAGAGGAAGGGAAGGCCATTGCAAGCCACTTTGAGATTCCTTAAATTACAGAAGAAGAGGAGGAGGAGATGGGGATTAGATTTATATCCTGCCCTTCACTTGGAGTCTCAGAGCGGCTTACATCTCCTTTCCCTTCCCCTCCCCACAACAGACACCCTGTGAGGTAGGTGCGGCTGAGAGAGCTCTTTCAAGAACTGCTCTTTCAAGGATAGCTGTGACAGAACTATGGCTTGCCCAAGGTCATCCAGCAGCTGCAAGTGGAGGAGTGGGGAATCAAACCCAATTCTCCCAGATTAGGGCCCGTGCACCTAACCACTACACAAAGTGGGGTATAAAAATCTCCTCCTCCTGCTTCTTCCTCCTCCACCACCAATTACCAATCCTGTTTAGCTTCCAGGATCGTATCAGGCTATACCATTCTGCATTCCCTCTGTCACCTGTTTGCATTGGAAATATAAATTGGATAAATGCTATTTTTTAAAGCTCAGAACCTTTGACTTAATTATAATGAGCACCTGCCTCAATAAACAGGGACTTTCTTAGATACCCCTTTTCTCTTTAACCACCCTGCTCATGTTCACAGTCATAGCAAATAAAAGGTTTCTTTTAAACATAAAGTCTGGATCATTTAAGTAGTGCGAGGGGTGACAGTGATTGTGAAGAATCCGTAATAAGCTGGGGGAATTTTCAGTGGGTAGCTCTGAACAGCTTAGATGAGTGAAGTTTGGAGTTATACCATTGTTGGAGGGGACATGTGTGTCATCAGCTGTTGTTACTTTAAAAAAAAAAAGCAAAAGGGTTCTTATTTTGAAGACAGACTCTCATTCTTTATTGTGAAGTAGACCTGTTTATAGTAGGGGAAATCCCTAAGTGGGACAAACCAGTGGTCTGGGCAGGACAGTGCATCCATTGGCTTGCTGGGGTTATGGCCAGTGTTCCCTCTAAGCTGAGTTAGTGTGAGCTAGCTCACAGTTTTTTAGCCTCCGGATCATACGTTTTTGTCTTTGCTCGGGAAGGATGGCTCCAGAGCAAACTGAATTATGCGGTAGCCAAATCGCCCGCTCACAACTTTAATGCCAGTAGCTCACAAAGTAGAATTTTTGCGCACAAGACTCCACAGCTTAGAGGGAGCATTGGTTATGGCCCTTGCATAGGCACCTATGCACTGACAAGAATATTTTGATAGGGCTGCCAAATGCAAATGAAATACGAGGGAAATGTGGGGCAGGGAATGGAAACTAAGATGAACTTGCGAGAGGAGTTTTGTCTCAATGTTGTCTTACCTTCCAGTAGTCCTGCAAGGAGAGTGAGGGAAATATGGTAAGGATGCCAACTCCAGGTTGGGAAAATCCTGGAGATTTGGGGGCGGTGCCTGTGGAGGGTGGGGTTTGAGGAAGGAGAGGATTCAGCAGATTGGGGTGCCTTGGCGCCCACCCTCTGAAGCTGCCCTTTCCCCTAGTGGGATTGGAGAAAACGTATTCTGGAGATGAGCTGCAATTCCTGGCAGACACCAGATCACACCTGGAGGCTGGTTATCCTAAATACAGGCACATGAAGAATAAAGATGATTTTTCAGTTTGTCATCTCTCCTCTGTTGACCTGTAAACCTACTTTCCAGCTTCTCCCAAGCGTAATCTGAACCCGTGACTCTTCATTATCATGGGAATTTCCGGTTTCCGGGCATGAGAATTTCCCAACAAAACGTATGCTTTTTATTTGTGTCTGCATAAGCATTACACATCTGTTCTACATAAATAGGAGCCACCGCCGCCACCACCACCACCAACGGGCGACTGCGAGCAGTACCGCTGGGTTGGGCGGACTGGCCACTTTGAACACCGTGGCCCACAGCATCCCCCTCCTTGGCCCCATGTGATGTGCAACGGGGAGCGAGTATGTTAGTCGCGACGGATCCTGGGGAGTACCCACTGTGTTTTAACTGTTTTAACTATGTTTATTGCACTGAGAGCCTTACTTGTTTTAACTGTGGTGTTGTATTACACCTCGTGTTGTAAGCCGCCCCGAGCCCGCGAGCGGGGAGGGCGGGATATAAATGAAATGAAATAAATAATAAATAATAAGAAATGCTGTACATATCAACACCATCTAAACTAAGTAGAAAAGTCTATGACACAAGTGTGCAATACAAACAAATCTACGGAGCCCAGCAGTAAAAAGAGTCCATTCCTGGGGGGGGGGGGGGGGACAAGAAAAAAAAATAAAAAGAAAAAAAATCAGGAACCTTTCCCTAATGAAAAGTGGCATTGAAGTGATTGGTAAAGGTAAAGGTTCCCTTGCTCGAAAGCCAGTCGAATCCGACTCTAGGGTTGTGGTGCTCATCTCCGTTTCAAAGCCGAAGAGCCAGCGCTGTCCGAAGACGTTTCCGTGGTCATGTGGCTGGCATGACTAAACACCAAGGCGCACGGAACGCTGTTACCTTCCCACCGAAGCGGTACCTATTTATCTACTTGCAATTTCTTGCTTTCGAACTGCTAGGTTGGCAGGAGCTGGAACTAGAGACGGGAGCTCACTCCGTCATGCGGCAGCCAGTCTCTTAGCTTTTGTGATAGACTAGTTCTGGGTTTAAAACAAACAAAACAAAACTAGTTGCAAATAAATCCAGAACATTGGTTTCTGAACCAGCTGCATCTTCTAGAGTGGTACCAAACATTAATGAGTGATTAATTCATTTGATTTGCTTTACTAGCTTCTTCTCTGTTAACTGTTAAAATGAAACAGTTGCAGCAACAACCACAATCGCCCTCTTTGGGTTTCTGAGATTCTGGAATGATTGGTTATTGAGCACTTTAATTGTTTTATTGGTTTTAAATTGTACATGTTGTTTTAACTGTATTAGTGTACCGATGTTTTATTAGCAAGCCTTTTCTTGCCTTGTTAGCCGCCCTGAGCCCTACGGGGAAGGGTGGGGTATAAATTTAATAATAAATAAATAAATAAATAAATATAAATAGGTTGGCAGGAGCTGGAACTAGAGATGGGAGCTCACTCCGTCTTGCGGCACCCGGGTCTCAAACTGCTGAAGTACTGACCTTCCACAGCCTGCAGTTCAGCGTCTTAACCACTTGAGCCACCACAGCTCCAGTGATTGGTACAGAGTATAAATTCTTCAGCTACTTCCAAGCAGATCATGAGAGGTGCTTGGTTCTGGTGGCCCTTTCTTACACACCCAGGGAAATGCTGATCGCCCCTTTGGGGGTCAGGCAGCAATTTTCCTCCAGGCCACTTTGGCTGGAGATCCTGGAGGCATTTTGCCATATTTTGGGCATGGAGCAGGGGTCACTGGGTGTGTGTGTGCGGAGGAGGTATTTGTGAATTTCCTGCATTGTGCAGGGGGTTGGACTAGATGACCCTGGAGGTCCCTTCAGCTCTATTATTCCAAGCTGCAAAGTTTCGAGTGTGTGTGTTTGTGTTTTTAACATACTTCGGAGCAAGATTAACTGTGACACTCTGCAACAGTTGCCTTGAACTGAAAAGTAAAGAGGAGCTTAGCGGAGACGGAACTCCCTTTGGTGGTGGTTAAGCGGCCCAGAGACCCTCTCAGTGTGATCAGAGAGTGCCACCGTGTGGTCACCAGACGCAAAGTGTCGGTATCCAGGGAATCAAAAGGTGTGAGGAAAACAGAGGGAACAGCTGTTGTGTTCTCTCCAGGGGAAGCTCACAACAGCTGCTGGGAAATGAGTCTCACAATGCATCTGTGCGCCAAACAAACAACGGTTGCTCCTTTGTTGAAAGAGACTGAAGCGCACGGCATCTTTAGAGCACTGTCGCTTGTGTTCCACCACATCAGTGCCGGATATCTGAATGGAATAACTTCATATAGATTCTTGTCTAGGCCTGTCTGGAGGCAGGGTCTTCCAGGCAGATTGTTATCTTCAACGTGGTCGCCTGTACCGTCTCCCAGAAGGGATATACTGTGTTTTGCTGGCACGCCCGGGCAAACATTGCAGACGAGAGCAGGGAAGAGAGGCTAATTCTCTGCTTGCCCTCTCCCAGACCCAAGAGAGCATCTGCCGTGCTGGCTACTCACAAGAATGTGTGCACACTGTCCCTGACCTGGATAGCCCAGGCAAGCCCTATCTCGGTCGTATCTCAGAAGCAAAACAGGGCCGACTCTGGCAAGTATTTGGAAGAGAGACCTCCAAGGAATACCATGGCTGGGATGCAGAGGCAGGCTAATCGAGTCCACCCTCCAAAGCAGCCATTTTCTTCAGGGGAATTGATCTCTGTAGTGTGGAGATGAGCTGTAATTCTGGGGGGGGGGGTGTCTCCAGGTCCCACACAGAGG
>NW_015174918.1:124179-159883 GCF_001447785.1 Gekko japonicus
CATTCCTGGATTCTTAAACCGTTCTTTTTTAAAAAAATATTATTATTGCCAAACAAACAGATAAGAAAAAGAAAATACAGAAAAGGAAAAAAAAGGTTACAATTCAAATTGTACATACCAAAAAGTGATTATATATAACCAAATATTTTCCCCCAGCACCCCCTTCATTACATTGAAAGGTTTAGGGGGTCACTGTTTACAAAATACCATAGAACTTACTTCTGTTGGGATACTTTTATATGCAACGTTCACATTTCGAATTTCGTAATGAATCTTGTTTTTCAGTTGAATTATTGATTTCACCGTCGCTGCATATGATTCTTGAATCTTTCATCCATGTCCACAGCTTTAATTAACCCTAACAGCGGGGCGGGGCGGGGGGATAAGGGTGTTAGAGACAGCATTGAATCAAGCTGGACCGGATGATTCAGGATCCACTTTGCTTAGAGCTGGCAGTGACCATGACGGCTGTTGTAAGAGCCAGTTTGGTGTAGTGGTTAAGTGTGCGGACTCTAATCTGGGAGAACCAGGTTTGATTCCCCACTCCTCCACTTGCACCTGCTGATGTGACCTTGGGTCAGTCGCAAGCTCTGGCCCAGCTGTCCTTGAAAAAGAGCAGTTTGTGTCAGAGTTCTCTCAGCCCCACCCACCTCACAGGGTGTCTGTTGTGGGGAGGGGAAGGGAAAGGAGTTTGTAAGCCGCTCTGAGACTCCCAAGTGAAGGGCGGGGTATAAATCCAATCTCTTCTTCTTCTTCTTCTTCTTCTTCTTCTTCTTCTTCTTCTTCTTCTTCTTCTTCTTCTTCTTCTTCTTCTTCTTCTGTAATCAGGCCCATTAGCCATTGCCACAGCCTGGGTCCAAACCAAACGTGCCTTGCTGGCATCACACAGACTGCTTGCTTGTGGTTACTTACAACTGGCTTCCCAGGGCCGTGGCGCATTAGAAACTCTCCCAGCATGTTAAAAGGCCACTACACCTCTATACTGCAGCCTGGAAAACAAATACATTTGTCAAGAATCAGTGTGGTGAAGTGGTTAGAGCAGGGGTGTCAAACATGGGGCCCAGGACCGGCCCATCCAGTGCTCTTATGTGGCCCGCGAGCAACTGGTGCGAGGGAAGGAGTGCTGGGGGGAGTAGGCAGAGCCACTCCATTGTGGCTTCAGCATGGCAGAACAACCTTGTCTGCAGCAGTCAAGCAGCGTGGGAGAGTCTGGCCAGTACTGCATTGCCACCTCTCCAGTTCGCCTATGTGGGTTTTCCTCTGCATCCCCCTCCCAGCCCATGGGGCCTTGCAGTGAGGATACACAAACTCGGAGCTTACCAGCTGCTGTCCTTGATATACAGTTTCTATCTCCTGTGCCTGGCATTATGTAAAGAGGTACTTTTCTCCCTTTCTCACAATACAAGAACTCGTGGGCACTCCATGAAATTGCTGAGCGGTCGGGTTAGAACGGATAAAAGGAAGTCCTTCTTCACCCAAAGAGTGATTAACACTTGGAATTCACTGTCACAGGAGGTGGTGGCGGCTACAAGCATGGACGGCTTCAAAAGGGAATTAGGTAAGCATATGGAGCAGAGGTCCATCAGTGGCTATTAGCCACAAGGTATAGATAGGGACTCTGGGGCAAGTGATGCTCTGTTTCTTGGTGCTTAGGGTGGGTCAACAGTGGGAGGGCTTCTAATGTCCTGGCCCCACTGGTGGACCTCCTGATGGCACCTGGTATTTCTGGCCAGTGTGATACAGAATGTTGGACTGGATGGGCCTTTGGCCTGATCCAACATTGGTATCTCTTATGTTCTTATGTTCATGGGAGCATCTGCCCAGCACTGCACTGCTGCCTCTCCAGTCCGCCTATGTGGGTTTTCCTCTGCACCCACCTCCCAGCCCAGGGGGCCTTGCAGCGAGGGTACACCATCTCAGAGCTTACCAGCTGCTGTCCTTTATACAGTTTCTATCTCTGGTACCCGACATTACGTTTTATGGCACACATGGCCCAGCCCGACAAAGTAACATTTATGCCAGATCCAGCCCTGGTAACAAATGAGTTTGGCACCTCTGGGGTTAGTGTGCCGAACTAGGAGCTGAGAGACCCAGGTTCTAATCCCCATTCTGCTGGGAAAGCTTGCTGGATGACCTTGGGACAGTCGTATCCTCATGGTGAGGATAGTTACAGAGTTATGGTGAGGATAAAACGGGGGTGAGGAGACTTATGTTGGTTTTATTTATTTATTTTTATTCCTATCCCACTCCATTTCCCGCAAGCAGGACTCAGGGTGGCGTACAACGTGTATATACATCAATGCATAAAACACATAAAATAAATATACATCAATACATAATAAAATGCACACTATACAATTAAGCTCCAGTACTATTCAGCTATTTGATCTACTGTTAGATGGCATCACAGATAGCTGGGGCAGTGGGCATACAATCCGTATTCCACCCATGGGAAGTATTCCACCCATGGGGAGGAGCTTGACCAGGAGAGAATAGAGGGAGGGTAAAGAAGCCCGGGAGGCCACTAATCTCTTAGTTTGGTGTAGTGGTTAAGTGCGCGGACTCTAATCTGGGAGAACCGGGTTTGATTCCCCACTCCTCCACTTGCACCTGGCTGGATGACCTTGGGCAAGCCATAGTTCTGATAAGAGCTTTCCTTGAAAGGGCAGTTTCTGTCAAGGGCTCTCTCAGCCCCACCGACCTCACAGGGTGTCTGTTGTGGAGAGGGGGAGGGAAAAGAGTTTGTGAGCCACTCTGAGACTCCAAGTGAAGGGCGGGGTATGAATCCAATCTTCTTCTTCTTCTTCCTCTTCTTCCTCTCTGACCATTGCTGTCCTCAACCAATTCACTTCAGGTCTCCACTGGGGGGGGGGGTTCTATATCAAAATAAATAGATGAATGTGTCTGCTTGCATTCAAGTCTCACAATCATTCCCACTGCTGTCTTTCCCTCTTAAAACAGAGACTGAAAATTCATAATGGGCTGTGAACTGTGATGCTGCTATGCAAAGCAGGGGTCCCTCTCCTCCCTATTTGTTTATTCTGAACGGCTCACTCTTCAGCGATCACGTCAATTACAATACAAGAAACCCATGCAGCATTTAATAACATCCGTGCCATCAGAGGGCACCAAATCTCTTTGAAATGTTAATAACTTCCGCTTGCATCCTAATATAATATTATGGGATTGGGAACTTTAAGTGCAAAAGCTACCTTGTGTTGTAAAGTGCTGGAGGGTTGAAATATGTTCGTCCGTCTACCTGCTTGGTTGTTCTTCAGTTGAAGACCAGCACAATTATTTGTTTCTTACGCATTAGGAACCTGGACACTTATGCGCTTAGAAATGTGGAGTGCCGCACTGGAATGTGGAGCGCCGCAGGGGGCAATCCTCTTGCCAATGCTGTTTAACATCTATATGTGCCCCCTTGCCCAGTTGGTCCGAAGGTATGGGCTGGGTTGCCATCGATACACAGATGACACCCAGCTCTAGCTGTTATCGGAAGGCCATCCGTTCTCTGCCCCTGATAACTCGGCCGAGGCTTCGGAGGCTGTGGCTGGATGGTTGCGGCAGAGCCGGTTGAAGCTAAATCCATCAAAGATGGAGGTCCTGTACCTGAGTCGGAAGGGAGGGGATACCTCTAATGTTTCCTCTAAGCTGCGGAGTCTTGTGAGCAAAAATTCTACCTTGTGAGCTCCTGGCATTAAAGCTGTGAGCGAGCGATTTGGCTGCTGCATAAATTAGTTTGCTCTGTAGCCATCCTTCCTGAGCTAAGACAAAAACCTGTGAGCTGGAGGCTAAAAAACTGTGAGCTAGCTCACACTAACTCAACTTAGAGGGAACACTGGATATGGGTATCAGTCTCCCCACGCTGGAAGGGGCACCTTTGGTGCCGGCCCAGAAGGTGAGGAGTCTGGGAGTGACACTGGAAGCCTCTCTCTCTAAGGAGGCCCGGGTTACTGTAGCTGCCCAATCTGCCTTTTTCCACCTTCAGCAGATTAGCTTTCTGAAACCCTACCTCTCCCCCCAAGACTTGGCTACAGTGACCCATGCGATGGTCACTTCCAGGCTTGACTACTGTAAGTCGCTCTATGCAGGCTTGCCCTTGAGGCTGACCCGGAAATCACAGCTGGTGCAAAATGCCGTGGTGCACCTGCTAACAGTGACGCCTACGTGGGCTCACCTTTGGCAGGCACTCTCCTGTTGCGGTGGCTCAAGTGGTTAAGACGCTGAACTGCAGGCTGTGGAAGGTCAGTAGTTCAGCAGTTCGAGACCCGAGTGTGCCGCATGACGGAGTGAGCTCCCGTCTCTAGTTCCAGCTCCTGCCAGCCTAGCAGTTCGAAAGCAAGAAATTGCAAGTAGATAAATAGGTACCACTTCAGTGGGAAGGTAACAGCGTTCCGTGAGCCTTGGTGTTTAGTCATGCCGGCCACATGACCACGGAAGCGTCTTCGGACAGCGCTGGCTCTTCGGCTTTGAAACAGAGATGAGCACCACAACCCTAGAGTCAGACTCGACTGGCTTTCGAGCAAGGGAACCTTTACCTTACCACCAATTGCATTGGTTACCAGTAGAGGTCCAGATCCGCTTCAAGGTGTTCGTAATAACCTTTAGAGCCTTACATGGCCTGAGACCAATACATCGGAGGGACCGCCTCTTCCCATATATGCCCCAAAGAGGACTACACTCTATGGATCAACACCTCCTGGTAGTCCCTGGCTCGAAAGATGTCTGTCTTGCCTCAACCAGGGCCAGGGCCTTTTCTGCCCTGGCCCCTGCCTGGTGGAACATGCTCCCCACTGAGAACAGGGCCTTGCGGGATTTATTTCAATTCCGCAGGGCCTGCGAGACGGAGCTGTTCCGCTGAGGCAGTGGATGCCCATATATGGCTTCCCTGAGGTGTCGGTCACTCTGTTAACAACTACTGGCTATGGCCAGGAACCTCCCACAACCAGGGAATTTCTTTGTTATCAGCTGTGACCACCATTTTAATATTTATGATGATAATTTAAATTTTATTGTATTAACTAGTATATTTTGTATAAATAAAGTGTTGTTACCCGCCCTGAGCCCGCCTTTGGGAAGGGTGGGTTATAAATGTGAAGAGATGGATGGATGGATGATAGATTGATAGATTGATAGATTGATAGATAGATAGATAGATAAAAGTGCTAAAAGAGATGCGTAAATTCAGCCTTTAACTGTGTTTCAGAGACTGAAGGTCCCCCCTAGACTCCACAATGACAAAAGAAACTAGCATTGTTATAAGAGAATTCTCTTAATTCCCCTTTACCCAATCCCTGAAATCAAACAATCCATTTCTTTTCCTCTTTTTTTAGAAATTTGGAATCGGTTTCCAATAAATTTTGTTTGGATCAAAGAGCAATTCAAAGAGAAGAGAGTCAGGAAGGGAGGTTCTACAGAATTTTAGAATCTCACTCTGTAGATGCTTAGAGGCAGGCAATATCCTCCCAAACCTCCTGCTAGAGCATCACCTTGTAGTGTTTAACATAAACCAATAGTAAGGGCTGAAGTAGTGAAAAAGTGGATTGATTTGCCTTCAAAGAGAAATGAAAGAGAAATTCCTCTTTTAAAAGAGAAAAAAGAGAATAAAAAGAATCAATAACTATATCTGAACCAAGTGAATTTCAGAAAAAGAAAGTGGCCGGAGAGAAGTGGCCAGAGAGAAGACTGAGGGGAACAATGTCATAGGACTCAAGAAGACCATCCATCCACCACTGTAGATATTTCAATGCAGTAAGGAGAAGGGCTGTGGCTCAGTGGTAGAGCACCTTCTTGGCATGCAGAAGGTCTCAGGTTCAATTCCCGGCATTACCAGTTAAAGGGATCAGGTCGTAGGTGATATGGAAGTCCTCCACCAGAGACCCTGGAGAGCTGCTGCCAGTCTGAGTAGAGACACTGGCTTTAATGGACCGAGGGTCTGATTCAGTGTAAGGCAGCTTCATACCTGAGGGACCGCCTTGCCCCACATAGACCCCAAAGAGCACTACGGTCGGGGTCGCTACATCGCCTTACGATCCCGGGCCCGAAGGAGGCCAGGCTTGCGGCCACTAAGGCCAGGTCCTTCTCGGTGGCGGCTCCTATCTGGTGGAACGAGCTCCCGGAAGAGATCAGGGCCCTGCGGGACCTGATGCAGTTCCGCAGGGCCTGCAAGACGGAGCTCTTCCGCCAGGCTTTCGAATAGGAGCCGCCGCCGCTACCACTACCATCAACGAGGACCATTTCTACAGCACCGCCGGAGGTTAAGTGGCTAATAATATCAGGGGGCCACAGTAACCTCCCCTCGAATGGATAGGGTTGTGCAATACTGGAGAGAGGGTTGTCTAGTCACGCGGGATCCTTGGGTGCTCCCTTGTATAAATTGTTTTAAATTGTGTTTTATCGTATTTTATTGCACCTCTGTGCCTTACGGTTGTAAGCCGCCCTGAGCCCGCATGCGGGGAGGGCGGGGTATAAATGGAATTAAATAAATAAATAAATAAATGTGCATCCACGTTTCTGTGCAGCTTGACACACACCCACACCCCTTCTGCCAATAGTTAGAGACTGACATATTTGATGGAGAGAATAAAAATACACTGGGATCCTCTGTCGCACCAGACTTCACTGCAGCTGAGAGGTACGGGAAAATCTTGGAGGCAACTCACAAAAGTGGAAGCAAGGCAATGCAACCATCAAAACAACAGCATCTGGATCATCAATGAGCCATAAAAGCAGTGCGAAACAATGTTTAGCAGCTTAGAGCGGTATGCAGAAAACAGTCTTCAGGATACAAGCAGACCATGAAAAAGCTATAAAAGGATGGAACGGTTCAGTTAAGAGCCTGGGTAAAAACCAATGTTTTGACCTGGTGCCCAAAGGGTGATCCTCAAAGGGGAGGGCATTCCAAAGGGAAGGCGCCACCACTGGAAAAGCCTCACCTCTCATTGCCTCCTTTCTCACCTCTGCAGGTGGAGGCACAGAAAGCAGGGCTTGTGAAGAGGGCTGGATGGTAAAAGAGCAGGGCAGCACATTGACTCAGCAACTTACTTACTTCATTTGGACCCCACCTTTCTCCCCAGCGAGGACCCAAAGCGGCTTACACTATTCTCCTCTCCATTTTATCCTCACAACAACCTTGCGAGGTAGTTTAGGCTGAGAGGGTTTGACTGGTCCAAGGCAGGGTTGCCAGATCCATGTTGGGAAATCCTAGATATTTGGGAATGGAGCCTGGGGAGGACAGGGACCTCAGCAGAGTGCCATAGAGTCCACCCTCCAAAGCATCCATTTTCTCCTGGGAAAATGTATCTCTGTAGTCTGGAGATGAGGTGTAATTCCAGGGGATCCCCAGGTCCCATCTGGAGACTGGCATCCCTAGAAGAAGAACGGATTGGATTTATATCCCGCCCTTCACTACCCAAAGGTGTCTCAAAGGGTCTTACAAACTCCTTTCCCTCCCCACAACAGACACCCTGTGAGGTAGGTGGGGCTGAGAGAGCTCTTGACAGAAACTGCCCTTTTACAAGAATAGCTCTTGTCAGAACTACGGCTTGCCCAAGGTCATCCAGCAGGTGCAAGTGGAGGAGTGGGGAATCAAACCCGGTTCTCCCAGATTAGAGTCCGCACACTTAACCACTACACCAAACTGGCCCTAGCCCAAGGTACAAGTGGCTATTCGAACTCAGGTCTCCCAGCTCCTAGTCCGACACTCTTAACCGTTCCACCACACTGGCTTTCATTAATGTGCCCCAGTGTGCAGTTGGGGGGTGGGGGATCATGACTTTACACTATGCTGGTAAGGTAAAACGTAAAGGTTTCCCTTGCTCGAAAGCCAGTCAAATCTGATGCTAGGGGTGGTGCTCATCTCCGTTTCCAAGCCGAAGAGCCAGCGCTGTCCGAAGATGTTTCCGTGGTCATGTGGCCGGCATGACTAAACACCAAGGCGCACGGAACGCTGTTACCTTCCCACTGAAGCGGTACCTATTTATCTACTTGCAATTTCTTGCTTTCGAACTGCTAGGTTGGCAGGAGCTGGAACTAGAGACGGGAGCTCACTCCATCATGCGGCACACTCGGGTCTCGAACTGCCGAGCTACCGACCTCCTGGTCTGCAGCTCAGCGTCTTAACCTTGGAGCCACCGCTGCCCCTTTATGCTGGTAAACCCTCAGAGAGACTGAGCATCAGGGTCTGGCATAGCTTCCAGTTGATGCTTCTTCAAAGTCAGCTCTGTTGGAGGTAATGAAAATAACTGTGTATTCTTTAATCAGATTTCTCAAGCGTATTTCCTACCCAGCGTTCCTATTTCTCACCTATAGTTCAAGGCTAGTAGCTAGATTGAAACGTGTGACTACAAGATTGGCCTCCACTAAGCCTCAAATCTCCATTTCACAGTAAATAGACACCCCTGATATAATTAAAAGAGCCGTGTAAGCGTACTTAATCAGAGTGGAATCATGGGTGCTTCAAAAAACATCACGTTTTAATTAGCCGAGCTGTAATTCATTTAAGCGGGCCGAACTTCGATAGGTTTGACTCCTGAAACTCTGACGAAAATTCTGTTCGCATCATCCCCCTGATTATGCAGCCGCAGAAACGAGAATGACGAGTGTGTTTTAAGTTAATGACTAGGCGTTGCTCTAGTTGCATGAGGAGGCTTTGAGAAATGTCACACCGGAGATGCGTTGTTCAATAAAACATCCCTGCACTTTACTGCAGAAAAGAAGCCTGGCTTTAAAGAGGATACCCTTCTACAAAAAGCTGATTGTACAAGGATATTCCCATAGCGGGGAAGGGGGTTCCCCTCCCCTTCTCCCAGCTGGCAAACAGCTTTCTCTTGAAATTTCCCCCAGGAAAGGAGAAACTGGATCCATGCATCACATTCACTCACTCATTCGTTCAGTCACCTCATGTCAATTAAGCCTGGCCTCTGATCTATATAGTGTTGCCAACTTCTGGGTGGGGCCTGGATATCTCCTGGAATTATAGTTGGCCTCAAGACAACAGAGGTCAGTTCCTCCGGAGTAAATGGCTGCTTTGGAAGATGGGCTCTAGGGCATTATACCCTGCTGGAATCCCTCGCTCCTCCCAAACCCCACCCTCCCCAGGGTCCAGCCCCAATCATCTCCAGGACTTTTCCAACCTGGAACTGGCAACCCTAGACTGACAGGAGAGCTTTCTTGCAGTCTAGACCCATGTGCAGTCACAATGGTTTCCTTAAGCCAAGCCTCAGTTTCCATCGAAGCTCTTTTGGTGTCACTCAATAGCATGGGACAGAACACTTCCAGGCAGGGCTTTTTTTAGGAACTCATTAGCATAATAGGCCACACCCAACAGCAGAACTACATTAGCATATTAGGCCACACCCTGAAATCACATCTCATTAGCATATTAGGTCACACCCCCATGTTACCAGAAGTGTGGTCATCCAGCCACACCCACCTTTTGCTTCTTATTCTGTTTACCTTGTTCGTTGTCAAAACCCAGGGCCTTTTTTTGTAGCAGGAACTCCTTTGCATGTTAGGCCACACCCCTAATGTAGCCAGTCCTAATGAGTGTCTGCTGTTGGGTGTGGCCTATTATGCTAATGAGTTCCTGCTGGGCGTGGCCAACTCTGTTCCTGTGTGTTCCTGCCCCAAAATAGCCCTGCTTCCAGGATTGTAATTGCACCTCTCCCCTGGTGGACTTTGGGTGTTAGGTGGGCTCAAGAGCCCTGAGCCGCCACCTCCCTGCTCACACTGAGAGGAGGGGATTAGCTACCGAGTGCCTTGGCTGAGGACCCACATTTATACCCTCCCACCCCTCCTGATTGTGAACACTCCTGTGTGCTGTGAGGGTGGAAGTGGGTGCAAAGGGTGCTCGTCATGGAGGGAAGAAGTCCTCCATCCCTTGCATACCAAAGCCTGGTTGATGGGTGTGCTCTGGACCTGTGTGTTGCTATGAGACTTTTGGCCATGCTCCCCTCGCTTGTGTTGTGTGTCTAGCAGGGCTCTTTTTGTAGCAGGACCTCCTTTGCATATTAGGCCACACACCCCTAATGTAGCCAATCCTCCAAGAGCTTACAGAGCTCTTCTTACAGGAGCTACTGTAAGCTCTTGGAGGACTGGCTACATTAGGGGTGTGTCGCTTAATATGCAAATTAGCACCTGCTACAAAAGAAGCCCTGGCTAGGGTACCTGCCAAGCTGCCGTGGAGTTACTTTGGGGAGCCACGGTCGAAACTCTGGCGATGTCTGCCTTTCTGTCCTTCAGAACCTGTTTTTGGAGATGGGGGGTGGGTGGACTGTGAGCGTTGGGGGGCTGCTTGCTTTGATTCCAGTGGTGTCTGCCCAGGTGAAGTTTCCCTGTGAGTGTGGTGTCACTGGCTTGTTCCTGAGCCATTCCATTGACTCCTGTAGTCGCAGCTGCCTTTTTCAGAGAGACCCCCAAGGAGACCTGGGGGGGTGTCCATAAGTGGGACCCCTAGAAATGTAATCCACCCCCAACCTGGAGAGATTGTAGAGGAGCAGGAGGCAGGGTGAGGTTCCCTGTGCATTTGGTGTGTGCAGCTTGTAGGGGGTCCATTATATACACTTTTGAACCTGTGCCCGACATTTTCCCCAAAAGCACTTGGGGGGGGCATCCTTTTTGGGGGGCCATAACTCAGACCCCCAAAGGACAATCTGCACATAACTTGGAGGGCATGTAGAGGAGCATCAGGGGGAGCTTGCATGCAAGTCTGATGACTCTAGCTTGCACTATACACTCCTGAACATTCGCCTGTCGTTTCCCCAGAAAGCACTTTCTTGGGGGCACTTTCTGGGCGGAGGCATAAGTTAGACCCAAAAATCCAGTCCTCACCAAACCTGAAGGGCAAGTAGAGCCTAGCCAGCTGGAGATCCCCTACAAGTCTGGTGTCTCTAACATGCCGGGGGAGGAGTCATTCTACTACATCACAAACCTCACGAACCAAACCAGTTCGTTTGGCACCTAAAAGTCCGTGATGGCTCATGGCTCATGAACTGTCCACGCGGGGACAGAAAGGGCAAGAAACTGAACCTTAACACTAAAATTCAGAACCTAACAAAGGTTAGTAAAATGTGAAAAAGAGGGCCAATATTAAAAACTAAATGTAGAAAATATATAGAAAAAAGATACATGTATTTATTCATTACAAATTTTAAAACATATATAAGGGCCCATTCACATCAAATATATAAATAACATGGCCATAGGTAAAGGTTCCCTTGCTCGAAAGCCAGTCGAATCCGACTGTAGGGTTCCGGTGCTCATCTCCGTTTCCAAGTCGAAGAGCCAGCGCTGTCCAAAGACGTTTCTGTGGTCATGTGGCCGGCATGACTAAACACCAAGATGCACGGAACGCTGTTACCTTCCCACCGAAGTGGTACCTATTGATCTACTTGCCATTTCTTGCTTTCGAACTGCTAGGTTGGCAGGAGCTGGAACTAGAGACGGGAGCTCACTCCATCATGCGGCACAGTTGGGTCTCGAACTGCTGAACTACCGACCTTCCACAGCCTGCAGTTCAGCGCCTTAACCACTTGAGCCACCGCAGCTCCTAACATGGCCATACACATGGGTTTAAAAACCTGACCTGACACGTTTCGGCCTGCGTAGGCCTTCCTCAGAGGTCAAACAATTGAGTGGCAAGATGGCTATATAAATATAATACACTCATGCAGACACAATCAGAATGGATGCAAAATATAAATTCAATATGGACCGGAAAACCAGTTGTTCCAGAATAAAACCACCAGGCACACAATAAATATGCAAATGAGTCTTTAAAAGTGCAACCATTTGCCCAGTGGTTCTAAAGTATAGACTTTTGGTCCAAGAATTGCCTTCTTTGATTGTGTTGCCACAGTGGTCTCAAGTAAAAAGCAGTGGGAAGGGCTTTAAAGTAGTTGTGTATCCTAACACCTCCCCCACTGAAATCTTTTTTGCTCCCCCCACACTGAAAAACCTCCAGCCCTGCCTCCTAAGTTCCGAAATGACAGCTGACATACAGGGCAGCTGGCTCCATCCGTGACTTCCAGTTTCCCACTCCTCTAGTGCAAGAAGTATTGTATTTGGTTAGCCACCCAATTGTTCCCCCTCTCCCTACTGAAAAAGAGGATGGCGTTTTGCAGCTTGCATCACTTTGCACACAAGAAGAATTTCCTAAATCTAGCCATTCCTAGTCAGGCGTGCGTGCATTTTGCATCCGACCCCAGGCTTCTAAAGCCCATCACAGTTTGGTAAACAAAGTTTTATTATTTTCCAGTCATAGGTATTCAACATTTATCCATTAAAACTTTTAAGAAAGCATACATAGACATTTACTTACCCTATAACCCATACACCTTTCCCCCTCCTGTGGCTTCCCGCAATACTTTCACCCCCTTCCTCTTACTTATATATATTTCATCAGTTGCTAATATCATATTTCTAATCACTTTAAAAGATAACAACTTTTTGCTTAGTATTGTTCTAAACATAGTAAATTTTTTTTCACATCCCAGTTCTTTTCCAGATAATTCTTAAAGTCCTTCTGTTAGATCGCGCTAACAAAGGACTCGTAGAGTGATTCAGCAAGTGATTCAGCTTTATTTGAAGTAACGAACAAGCACTAACTCAGTAAGAAACCAGAACAGAAAACAGTGGGAGCTTATGCTCCTTTTAAACATAACCGGGCTAATGTAGCCACGCCTATTTACAAATAACAACCAATGAGATTGCTAGAATAAAGACCAATGGGAGTCTTTCCCTCCTAGGGAATGGTACCGTTCTGATTGGTCGCTGTTACGAAGCGACCAATAGGAAGTTCGCTCAGAGGAGCCCTGGTCTGGCTCGAAGCTTAACACGGGAGTCCTATGAGGTGATTCATGTAATCATTTCAATACATTACAATTCCTCCCCCCTAAGTTAAGCCATCATCCCAATTGTTTTATTATTTACATACATACAATCAACCTTTGTACATCAGTTATTCCAACAGTATTTACACTCATAGTCCTTCAGATAAGTCGGCATTTGCCGCGAACGCTGGGACCTGCGGAGCGGTGCAGGCACCACGGGCAGACAAGGTTGTGGGTCAGAGTGGGGTTCACTACAGCCTGGATCAGGCACAGACTCGACTGGGATTTCAGCCCCGCACACAGGGTTCTGCCCTGACTCGGGGACAGTACCGGGCCTTTCGGTACTCACCGCCTGCTCTGGGGGTGTCCACTCGACATCAGGGGATTCAGCCGTCGGAGAGTCAGCGCTGTCCCTAGCCCAACGTCTCCTTAACTGATCTATGTGGCGCCGCCATATTCGACCGTCAGCTAACTGCACCACATACATTCGAGTACCCACAGAGTCGGATATAACCCCAGGAAGCCACAAGTGCCCGTTTGCATAATTTCGTGCGAAAACCTTGTCCCCTTTTTCAAACATGCGCACCTTCGGTTGCGCAGTGGTACGCTCGGACTGATCTTCTGATAGGTCTGGGTGCATACGGTTCAAACGGGTCGTGAGTCTCCGCCCCATTAACAATTCGGCCGGACTACGGCCTGTAGCACTACAGGGGGTGGTGTGCTGCAGCAAAAGAAAGGAGCCCAGCCTCTGGCTCCAGTCCCCTTCGTCCATTTTACCCAGGGCCTCTTTGGCCGTCCTGACCATCCGTTCGGCTTGGCCATTAGATGCCGGATGGAAAGGGGCCGAAGTCATTTGGCGTATGCCATTACTCGTGAGGAAGAGCCTAAATTCCTCAGACACAAATTGAGGCCCGTTGTCACTGACGATGACGTCAGGCAACCCGTGGGTGGCAAAAAGTCGGCGGAGCGCATGGATCACAGCAAGTGATGTGGTCGATTTCATATGCACGACCTCCAGCCATTTGGACATAGCGTCCACCACAATTAGGAACATTTGCCCTTGGAGAGGGCCAGCAAAATCTATATGCAATCTGGCCCAGGGTTTACCAGATGACTCCCAGCCTTGGGGTGTAGCTTGTGGGGGATCGGGTCTGACTTGCTGGCATTTGGGACACCCTCGTACCCATTCTTCGATCTCTTTGTCCAGCCCCGGCCACCAGACATACCCTCTGGCCAACGCTTTGGTGTGTACCATACCGGGGTGACCCTCGTGCAGCGACTCTAACACTCTCGTCCTGAGTTTGTCAGGAACCACCACCCTGTTCCCCCATAATACACAGCCCTTAGAAATGGATAGTTCATTTTGACGGCTTTTGTAAGGGCCGAACTCCGGTTCAACGCTTCCAACCGGCCACCCCCTCCAAACCCAGTTTAATACTCGGGACAGCACGCTATCCTTGGCCGTGTGTGCTGCAATGTCCCTGGATGATACCGGGGGTCGAGGAAGCTCCTCAATTGCCAAGACCTCACAGGCGGGGGCAGGGTCTGCGCCAATGTCCGGCACCGGGCACCGGCTGAGGGCATCCGCATGCCCAATCGCTTTCCCAGGCCGGTGCTCTAAGTCAAAATCATAAGCCTGCAAAAATATCGCCCATCTAAGCATGCGTGGGGACATGATGTTTGGCAATTGCTTATCGGGCGCAAAAATCCCCAGTAGCGGCTTGTGGTCAGTGACCAGCAAAAATCGTCTGCCAAAAATAAAATCATGGAACTTTTTGACAGCCGCTACCAACGCCAGACCCTCCTTGTCTATCTGGGCATAGTTCCGCTCTGCCGCAGATAGTGATCTAGAATAAAAAGCGATAGGCGCTTCGCTCCCATCAGGCATCAGATGGCTTAAAACTGCGCCTACTCCAAACGGTGAAGCGTCAGCAGCTAACACCAGGAGCTTGTGTTCATCATAATGCGTGAGTACGGCATTAGATGTCAGCAGCTCCTTGACTCCCACAAAAGCCTTTTCCTCGGCCTGCCCCCACTTCCATTTTGCCTCCTTGTGCAAAAGCGCGTGCAAAGGGGCCGCCACTGATGCCTTATGCGGTAAAAACGCATGATAAAAATTCAGGAGTCCTAAAAAGGATTGGAGCTCCTTCTTACTCACCGGCCTGGGGGCGTTTTGGATTGCAGATACCTTCTCATCCGTGGGGTGGACTCCCTCTGCGTCAATGCGAAACCCCAGGAAGTCCACACTTTCCACCCCGAGCGTGCATTTTGAGCGCTTAACTCTGAGGCCGGCATTTTGAAAACGCCTGAGGACCTCTTTAACCCGGTCCAGTAGTTCCTGTTCAGACCCGCCCGCAATCAGCACGTCGTCAAAATAGGGCACTGTGCCAGGTACCCCCCTTAGTAGACGTTCCATGAGGCCCTGAAAAATCCCAGGTGCTACGTTGACCCCGAATTGCAGCCTGTTCACTTTAAAAGCCCCTTGGTGGGTTACAATTGTTTGGGCCTCGGCAGCCTCCGGGGTGACAGGCAACTGCTGGTATGCCTGGGCCAGGTCAAATTTGGCGAAAATCTTGCCACCCCCCAGGGAAGCCAAAATGTGGCTTATTACCGGGACCGGGTACGAATGTTGCTGCAGCGCCTTGTTAATCGTACATTTGTAATCGGCGCATAGTCGTATGGACCCATCTGATTTGACAGGGGTTACGATCGGGGTCTCCCATTTGCTGTATGGTACTGGCTCTAAAACCCCTTGCTCAACTAGTTTGTCAATCTCTTTTTCCACCTTATGTTTGAGAGACACAGGTACTTTCCGATACTTCAACCTAATAGGTTTGACTGACGGATCTAAGTCAAACGCAACCGGGGGGCCCTTGTACCTTCCCAACCCTTCGGCAAATACATCAGGGAACAGGTCGTACAGCATGCCCCATTTATTTTCAGACATCCTGTTAATCCCAGAAATACCGATGCCCAATGGCTCAAACCAATCTAACCCTAGCAGGTTAACCCGGTCTCCCTCTGCAATCAGGAATGACAGTTTAACACATTTCCCCTTATACTCAACAGTAACAGAGTCCCGTCCGGCCAAGGGAATTCGGTTGCCCTGGAAGTCGGACACTCTGGTTCCCGCAGGCTGGAGCCGCCGCCGGCTTCGGTTCGGGAACAACTGGCGCCAGGACGCGGCAGAAATCACCGTCACGGACGATCCTGAGTCCACCTCCATTGTACAGGGTCGGCCGTCGAGGAGTGGAGTCACGGTGATCTTGCCCTGGCTGCTGGTGCGATTTACGGCCGATGCGCTCGACAAGGTCGCCGTCAACTGGCAGCTTGCTTCCGATGCTGAGGAACGGGTCTTGCCTTGGGTGCTGACTGGAGTGCCCCTCTGCGCTGACCGGTTGTTAGTTGAGGGATCCTTCTTCGCTGATCTGCAGACTCTGGCCAGATGACCACGCCGCCCACACGCTCTGCAGTCGACATCACGAGCCCAACAGGAGCCGCGCTGGTGCTTCCCGCCACAACCGGAGCAAGGCTTGACGTTGGTAGTCTTCGCTGGGGTCCGCTTGCCTCGAACCGCGTTGACGTCATCATCCGCGTCTTCGCCCTCGCTGTCTCGTTGAGCGTGTATACTGGGCTCTGCCACCCGCTGGCGGACCTCCTTCGTGGACTTCTCCGCTGCTTCCGCGGCCACGGCCTCTTCGTAGGCCACTGCCCAGGTCAGGGTGGTGCGGGCGAACAGCCTCTGTTGCAGCCTTTCATCTTTGAGACCGCAGACGAGACGGTCTCTGAGGGCTTCCTCCACGTTGTGGAAATTACATGGCCGTGCGGCTTTGCGAAGGGCCGCCACGAAATCTGCGATGGTCTCGCCTCCGGCCTGGTTCCGCTTGTAAAAAGCGTGCCGGCAGGCGATCTCCGACGGTTGTGGAGAATAGTGAGCCTTAAGCTTCTCCGTGATGTCAGCGTAGGTGACAGTCTTTATATCAGTTGGGGCCACCAACGACCTGGCTATGTCGAAGGTCCCCTTCCCGCAGGAACTCAGGAGGCATGCTCGTTTCTTCGCCTCATCGGTGATGTCGTGGGTCTCCAGATGGAACTCGAACCTGGACAGGTAGGAGTCCCAGTCTTCTGAGGAGGGTTCGAAGCACTCGAACTTCTGGCTTCCAGCCATCGGGGGAGACTTGGGCACCGGAGCTGGTGGCGCCTCCGCCGGATCGGCTGCTGTGCTCTGCCCGCTTTCTTCCGAGTCCGAAGTGTGGATGTCCGCAGGGCTGCCTACCTGCTCTAACATCCCATCCTCGTCGCCAATTGTTAGATCGCGCTAACAAAGGACTCGTACAGTGATTCAGCAAGTGATTCAGCTTTATTGGAAGTAACGAGCAAGCACTAACTCAGTAAGAAACCAGAACAGAAAACAGTGGGAGCTTATGCTCCTTTTAAACATAACCGGGCTAATGTAGCCACGCCTATTTACAAATAACAACCAATGAGATTGCTAGAATAAAGACCAATGGGAGTCTTTCCCTCCTAGGGAATGGTATCGTTCTGATTGGTCGCTGTTACGAAGCGACCAATAGGAAGTTCGCTCAGAGGAGCCCTGGTCTGGCTCGAAGCTTAACATGGGAGTCCTATGAGGTGATTCATGTAATCATTTCAATACATTACACCTTCCATTCTTCAAAAAATTCTTCGTCTTCTTTGTTGTTCAATTTCTTAGTAATTTTATCCATTTCTGCCATGAACAGAACTTTATGTATCCAGTCTTCTATTTCTGGTACCTTTTCCAGTTTCCAATATTGCGCATAAAGCATTCTTGCTGTTGTTATTAGGTACCAGAATAAAGTTTTTTTCCCCACGTTGACTTCTTCCATTTTTAGTCCCAAAAGCAGAATTTCCGGTGCTTTTTTAAAAGAGCATTGTAGTATCTTCTGCATTTCACTATGGATTTTCGTCCAAAAGTCCACAGCTTTTTCACAAGTCCAACACATATGGTAAAATGAGCCTTCATGTTTTTTACATTTCCAACATTTATTAGACATATTTTGGTTCATATTTGCTATTTTTTTCGGAGTCATGTACCATCTATACATCATTTTGTAACTGGGGGTGGGCTATGAAGGCAATACGCTCCTCCCAGAGGAAAGCCCTTTGACTTAGCCACCCTGATGGATGAGAGTGTCTCTCCACCATCCTGGGCTTGGGAGTTAAGAACCAGCAGCTGCTGAAAGGCAAACAGATTTTAGCTGGGCTTCTTTACATTATTGCAAGAGAGAGAGAGAGAGAGAGGCCAGGAGATCTGATCATCTGGGGTAACTCACACCCCAGCAGCAGCTGTTGCCTCGGTTATTAATGACTTCACTGGAAACAGGTGAGTGATCTCAAAGGAGGAAATGCAGAGAGCAGGAAGACTTTCTGAACTTTCACTCCTCCCTTAAAGAACCCCCGTGCCATTCAGCGTTTAATGAACTGCTGCAGGAGCTGTGACTAAAGTTTCCAGCTCAGGGTCGGGAAATAACCGGAGATTTTGGGGGGTGGAGCATGGGGAGGGTGGAGTTTGGGGAAGGGAGGGGCCTCGGCAGGGTATGATGCCGTAATGTTTGCCTTCCAAAGCAGCCATTTTCCCACGGGGGAATTGATCCCCGTAGGCAGGAGATCAATTATAATGACGGGAGAGCCCCAAGTGCTATCTAGAGATTGGTAACTTGAGCTGTGGCTTAGTGGTACGGCCTCTTGCTTGGTATGCAGAAGGTCCCAGGCTCAATCCTTGGCTTTTCCAGTTGAAACAAGGTGATAGCAGGTGATGTGGAAGGCCTCTGCTTGAGATGCAGGAGAGCCGCTGCCAGTCTGAGTAGACAATACTGACTTTGATGGACCGAGGGTAGGTAGGGCTGCCAAGCCGCGGCGGGGGATCTGCACGTCTTCACAGGATCCCTGCCGCGGGGGACAGCGATACGTGGTGCGCCGCTGTCGCCAGGATGTGACGCTACGCGTCGCTCTGGCAACGGGGCTGTTGCTGATGAAACCCCAAGAAAGATAGAACCATAGAGCTGGAAGGGACCTCCAGGGTCATCTAGTCCAACCCCCTGCACAATGCAGGAAATTCACAAATACCTCCCCCCCCACACATGCCCAGTGACTGCTGTTTCATGCTGTTTAATTCCCAGAAGATGCGCAGAAGAGGAACACACTTGGTTTCTTTGAAAAAGGAATCCTTGTTGTTGCTAGTGGGTCTCTCCTATATTTGAGACACACTTGGAGCACTCTGCTGAAGCAGAACTCTAACAGGAAGTTCAAGGAAGTTAAAATAAGTTTAGCTTCCTTTGTTAGGTTTCGCTCTCTGCTTACAAGACAAGGGCCCTTTCTGCCTTCACGGCTCACTGCCGTTTACTGCAGAGAATCCAAGCCATCGAGCCGTTAGGCTGCACTTCAGATTTCTCTGCCTGCTGTCTGCCTATTCTTTTATTCTCTGATGGATTCATTCTGCAGCTACAACAGGAAAGTGCGGCTATTCTTAATTGGTGTGAGAACGTCACTTGTGACCTCTGGAGGGGGGTGTCCAATGGCCACCAACTTGGCCAAGTGCGTGCGCCAGGGATGGGGCACGCGGCACCCTCCCCTTTCTCTCCTCTCCTCTCCTCCCTGCTCCCCCACCCCCTTTGGCTAGCTGCCACACTGGGCTACTCCAGCCATGCACAACCCATAGAGGGACGCCAGGTCGGTGGCTGACTGGTCTGTCAGGAGGGGCGTCCTCCCAGGGGTTCTCTTTAAAACAACAACGACAAATGGGCCTTCAAGCCTCTCCCATTGTTTCCAATGGGCAATCCTGTCATTCCTTTTAATACATCCCCCTCCAAGTTGTGTACAGATTGGCTTCCGGGAAGGAGGTAAAGATCCCTCCCTAGGGTCCAATGTGCAAAGGCGGGGAGGAGTGTGTCAAACATCTCTCCCCGCCCCCGCAAGCTAGAAGCATCAAACTCACAGAGGACATCCCTGGGCTGCCCCTCTACCAGTCTGGTGTAGTAGTTAGGAGCGCGGACTCTAATCTGCGAGAACCGGGTTTGATTCCCCCACTCCTCCACATGCAGCCGCTGGTGTGACCTTTGGTCAGTCACAAGTTCTCTCAGAGCTGTTCTCTCAAGAGCAGTCCTCGAAAGAGCTCTCTCAGCCCCACCTACCTCACCGGGAAGCTGTTGTGGGGAGGGGAAAGGAGATTGTAAGCCACTGTGAGAGTCCTTCAGGTAGTGAAGGGTGGGGTATAAATCCAATCTCTTCTCTACCTCTCCTCCAAGTTTTATACAGACTGGCTTTGGGGGAACGGGAAAAGATCCCTCCCTAGGGTCTAATGTGCAAATGGGGGGAGAAGCCCAGCCTTTTGTTTCTCTCTCTGCCGCCAACCAAGAGGGAGCACAGTGGGAGAAATCAAACCTGGGGGAGACATGACAAAAGAAATGAGGGGTGGAAAAAAGGGGTGGAAACAGCCAGAGACATGGGCGGTGTTGCACAGTCCAAGGTAAGATGCCTGCTTAGCATTACCTCCAGCTTGGAAGCGGATCACCACACCTTAAAAAGAATATTATAGCTTTGGAAAAAGTGCAGAAAAGGGCAACTCGAATGATAAAAGGGTTGGAACACTTTCCCTATGAGGAAAGGTTAAGGCGCTTAGGGCTCTTTAGCTTGGAGAAAAGACGACTGAGGGGTGACATGATTGAGGTTTATAAGATTATGCATGGGACAGAGCAGGTAGAGAAAGAGGTACTTTTCTCCCTTTCTCACAGTATAAGAACTCGTGGGCACTCCATGAAATTGCTGAGCGGTCGGGTTAGAACGGATAAGAGGAAGTACTTCTTCACCCAAGGAGTGATTAACACTTGGAATTCACTGCCACAGGAAGTGGTGGCGGCTACAAGCATGGACGGCTTCAAGAGGGAATTAGATAAGCATATGGAGCAGAGGTCCATCAGTGGCTATTAGCCACAAGGTATAGATAGGGACTCTGGGGCAAGTGATGCTCTGTCATCTTGGTGCTTGGGGGGGCCAACAGTGGGAGGGCTTCTAATGTCCTGGCCCCACTGGTGGACCTCCTGATGGCACTGGTATTTCTGGCTACTGTGTGACACAGAGTGTTGGACTGGATGGGCCATTGGCTTGATCCAACATTGGTGTCTCTTATGTTCTTATCAGTCTTTAAGTCCACCGCAAAAACACTCTTGGATACCCTGGGGGCAGCACTGTACTGACTCTGAAGTCACCACTGAGTGGCCATAAAAGTGTGCAGAAATTCCAAAAAGACCCGGCGCACACAGAAAGGGAAAGCGCGATGCCATGCAGAGGGTGCTTAACAGCTCCAGAAGAATGGCGGGGAAACAAGACAGGGGCAGAAAAGCCCAAAGGGTGTCATCCCAAGGAGGCGTACTCAGAGTCCTTCTCAGGTCTATTCAATGCCGCTTACTCCCAGGAAAGAGTTCTTAGAATTGCACTGAAAATCTCTTCCTACCTTGTTCATATGTGTATGAAGTTAGAGATCATCGTTCGCGAAACGTTAAGACAGAAATAGGCCACAGATTTCGTCTGAGTACCCAGAAAAACCACAAGCTCTACCGGTGAAGATGTTCTCTTCTGGGCAAACTAAAAGTGGGCCGAGAGGAGGGAATTGTACTTGTCTAGACACACCGGGGTTGTGGAGCTTGCCACGGTCCCTTTGGAAATGAGTAGCCCCTGCATGCTCTAGCCTGGCATGCACGCTGGGTAGGGATGCCAGCCTCCAGGTGGGACCTGGGGTTCCCCCGGAATTACAGCTCATTTCCAGACCACAGAGATCAATTTCCCCTGGAGAAAATGGATGCTCTGGAGGGTGGACTCTATGGCCTTGTACCCCACTGAAGGCCCTGTCCTCCCCAGGCGCCACCTCCAAATCTCCAGGAGTTTTCCAATCTGGATCTGGCAACTGTAGCCCACCCCATTCCCTGCTGGTGGCGGGGGGGACGGGACCTGGCAACCCTAATGCTGGGGGTTATCCGTGTTGTAAAATAGTCAAAAGTATTTAAATTACTCAGAGTATCAATGGATCTTGCTCTATTGGAAAGAAGAGATTTCTTTGCATTTAAAAAACCCTTTATTTCTAAGGGTAAAAGGTATACAGGAAAACCTAGCAATAAACAAAACATCTAAGAGCTACGTTTTCCACTGCTTACTTCTCAAAACATAGTCACACACTAACACAGAGATAATGGAGAATCTGTCCTTCTTCTCGGCCCCTAGGAAGGAAGTCACCTGGAACAAACAACCAATCACTTATCACAACAGAAGTTACTTTTCCCGGGCTAATCCCCCATTGGCTCTATTGCCAGGTTTCCCTTCCAGGTCAGTCTAAACAATAGCCATACCAGGTAAACAAGTTCACCCTATAATGACTGGATTGTCAGACCTTGTAACCACATACATTTCCAACAATCCGCTCCTGCGCTAGTACCAGTTTAGTCATTACGGGAAGAACAAGGTAGATTTAGCAGAAATCTCTGCATTTTGCTGCCATGGCTAGTAGGGAAAAGCAATTTCTAGGAATGTTTCTTCCAGGGGAAGACATTCATAGGATCATAGAATTCTAGAATCACAGAGTTGGAAGGGGCCATTAAGATCCCTTGCTCAATGCAGGATCAGTCTAGAGCATCCCTGACAAGTGTCTGTCCATCCGCTGCTTAAAGACTGCCAGGGACGAGGAGTTCACCACCTCCCCAGGCAGCTGGTTCCACTGTTGCACAACTCTGACTGTCAAAAAGTATATCGTAAGATCCAGCCGGTACCTTCCCGCCCTTAATTGAAACCCATTATTGTGAGTCCTATCCTCTGCTGCCAACAGGAACACCTCCCTGCCCTCCTCTAAGGGTCAGCCCTTCAGATACG
This sequence comes from Gekko japonicus, assembly GCF_001447785.1. Lineage (NCBI taxonomy): Eukaryota > Metazoa > Chordata > Lepidosauria > Squamata > Gekkonidae > Gekko > Gekko japonicus. The sequence continues at coordinate 146,910 of NW_015174918.1, forward strand.
TCAAGAGAGCCATCCTGTCCCCCTGTCCACCTCCTCTTCCCCAGACTAAACATTCCCAAGTCCCTCAGCCTTTCCTCACAGGGCTTGGTCTTTATTCACACTCCTCTTCAAAATTTGCCCATTTTTAAGAGCTTGGAATTTAGCAAAATGCTGCTGTGCTAATACCTGCCAACCAGCTAGGATTTTCAGCGTCCGACCAGGAACTCCATGCCTTGCCAGAAAACCAGTTGTGGGTCTGAGAAGACAGTATTCTTCCAGTCCCTGCGCTGCCAGAGTCATGCCCATAACCTGTCAGTTTCCATCTGGGCTCCACCCTTGACTAATCACCCTCCAGCCAGATAGCTTCTGGATCCGCCCTGATCTGCCAGGTACCATCCGTGCTCCGCCTCCGTCTGCCAATATCACCACCGAAAGCCACCCTTGGCAATATAATTTTTCCAGAGCATATTATATACTGCCCTACTTATTTTAAGACTCGCTTCCCTTATGACCACAGGCACTCCACTCTCTACCGAGTTTTGCTACCCACAAGGATCTACCCACTACTTTCAATGGAGGAAAAAAGCTTTGTGCCTTCCAAAGGGCAGATTTTGCGGCACGTATAAAATGTGGTGCGTCCGTTTTTGCAAGTTTGCTCATGCGAGTTTTGTGAGAGGAAGGGTGGGTGACTAAGAAGAAAAACCTTGTTCCCCAAACGGATTTCTAAGAACGCGGGCCACTTTCTCAAAGTTGTGAAGCTTTTTTGGTTTCGAGATGATAGCTATCTAGGCTTGCAAAGGTTAGCAGTGCACCCAGCAAGCACTGCAGCCAAGTCATGGTTGGGGAAGGAAAGGAGGTGAGAAATTAGGTGCTCGCAGCCCATAGCTGAGTAAAAACGAAATGCCCACCCACGTAAAGATAGTAATGACCCTACAAACTACTACTAGTAAAGGTCAGACGTTTGCATAATGGGCTTTTTTGTCCCTTGCAATGCCATTTCAAAAAGCTTTTAAGTGGAGAGTGGTTACGAAGATAAAACTCTTCATTTGTATGATCCGGCGTTATCAACAAGGGCCACAATCGAGCCATAAAGGGGCATATTTAGGCCCAATTAATTTCATAGAATCATTGAGTTGGAAGCAGTGTTCCCTCTAAGCTGAGTTAGTCTGAGCTAGCTCACAGTTTTTTAGCCTCCGGCTCACACTTTTTTGTCTTAGCTCAGGAAAGGATGGCTCCAGAGCAAACTAATTGATGCAGCAGCCAAATCGCTGGCTCACAACTTTCATGCCAGGAGCTCACAAAGTAGGATTTTTGCTCACAAGACTCCACAGCTTAGAGGGAGCCTTGGTTGGAAGGCCACTGCTTGAAGACTGCCAGTGAGGGGGAGCTCACCAACTCCCTCCGTAGCCGATTCCACTTCTGAGCGACTAATATCCACCCAGTACCCATTATTGCGAGTCCTGTCCTCTGCTGCCAACAGGAACAGCTCCCTGCCCCTCCTCTCAGTGACAGCCTTTCAAAGACTTCAAAAAAGAACCATTATGACCCCACTCAACCTCCTCTTCTCCAGACTGAACGTTCCCAAGTCCTTCGGCCTTTCCTCTCCACTACATTCTGTCCGTGCTGACTTGGAATTTAAGGTGTAAACTGCTGCATCAGCCCATGCACAATCTGGAACGAGAAACGAAACCTGTGTGATGCCTTTTATTAAAGGTAAAGGTTCCCTTGCTCGAAAGCCAGTCGAGTCTGACTCTAGGGTTGCGGTGCTCATCTCCGTTTCAAAGCCGAAGAGCCAGCGCTGTCCGATGACATTTCCGTGGTCATGTGGCCGGCATGACTAAACACCAAGGCTCACGGAACGCTGTTACCTTCCTACCGAAGTGGTCCCTATTTATCTACTTGCAATTTCTTGCTTTCGAACTGCTAGGTTGGCAGGAGCTGGAACTAGAGACGGGAGCTCACTCCGTCATGCGGCACACTCGGGTCTCGAACTGCTGAACTACTGACCTTTCACAGCCTGCAGTTCAGCATCTTAACCACTTGAGCCACCGCAGCTCCCTTTTATTAGAGCCAACCAAAATGGCACAGAACGCTGTGGCAGTCTTCAAGCTCATCGTCAGGCTAGATGTGACAAACATTTAAAAATGTAGAAGGGAAAAAGCAGATTTTCCAGATCAAGATCTTAAGACCTGGCCTTGTCAGTCACTGGTGTTAGATGCTGACAGGCTCACAGTACGGCTGCTGTAGGTCGGGTTGCCAGTCAGTGGCTGCCATCTTCTGGAAGACTGAGGGGCGGGGACATGGGGGGACGCTATCGTGTTGACGACATGACATCATTTCCGGGGCAAACCCGGAAGTGACATTGCACTCCTCTGAGATTCAGCAGAAACCCTCATACATGAGAACTGAACCTCATATTTTTGAGACACTGTTTATATTTCATTTATTTATTTAAAATGCTTGTTAGCAACTTTTCTCCCATGTGGGACTCAAGGTGGCTTGCAATATAAAGAGAACATCATTAAAAAAAACCCCCACAATGATAAAGCAACAGTGATAAAACAAAATAAAAACAACAATGATTTTTTTAAAAAAACCCATTAAAAGTCACAATTTGTGTGCATGAAAGCTGTACGCATGTGGGAAATTTGCAGGCTGCCCTATTCACACAACGTGCCAGCCGGACATATTCTGGAGGATCAGGTGTAGAGTGCCCTCCCGTTATATACAGTTGGTGCACTGAAACCAAAACTGGTCTGAAACTGGTTTTCGTTTCAAGCATCTCCCCCCATCCTTATATTCTAAAACAATTGCCTTTGCAAGTAAGAAGTATAGCATATTTCCCCCCCCCCCTCTCCAAAAGGTCCTCCGTGTTTCAGATTTGCAAAGCTAGGTAATTGAGGGTATGGGTATGCAGGTGTGTGTGTTGTGTATTAAGTGCCATCAAGTTATTTCCAACTTATGGCAACCCGAAGAAGAAGAAGGAGGAGGAGGAGGAGATTGGATTTATACTCCGCCCTTCACTCGGAGTCTCAGAGCAGTTTACAGTCTTCTTTCCCTTCCCCTCCCCGCAACAGACACCTTGTGAGGTAGGTGGGGTTGAGAGAGCTCTGACAGAAACTGCCCTTGAGATAACAGCTCTGACAGAACTATGGCTTGCCCAAGGTCATCCAGTAGCTGCAAGCAAGTAGAGGAGTGGGGAATCGAACCTGATTCTCCCAGATTAGAGTCTGTGCACTTAACCACTACACCAAACTGGCTCAGTTAATGATCTCCAAAATATCCTTTCATTAATAGCCTTGCCCAGGTCTTGCAAACGCAGGTCTGTGGCCTCCTTGAGTGAGTCCCTCCATCTCATATTGGTCTTCCTCTTTTCCTGCTGCCTTCCACTTCTCCTACTGTTATTGTCTTTTCTGGTGACTCTTGTCTTCTCATAATGTGACCAAAGTAGGACAGCCTCTCTTTGTTCATTGTAGCTTCTAAGGACAGTTCAGGCTTGATTTGATCTAGAACCCACTGATTTTATCTTTTTGTGGTCCACGGTCTCCACAAAACTCTCTTCCAACAACAAATGAAGGCAAATAATATTTGACACCGAGAGGAAACTGATACAGACAAATCCTTCAACTTGCTCTGAGAGCGCAGAATTATATCGGTGGCTACTATTATGAGGGGGCCGCGCTGGCTCAGAGGTTAAGACGCTGAGCTGCAGAGCAGGTCAGTAGTTCGGCAGTTCGAGACCCGAGTGCCGCATGACAGAGTGAGCTCCCATCTCTGGCCCCAGCTCCTGCCAACCTAGCAGTTCGAAAGCAAGAAATTGCAAGTAGATAAATAGGTACCGCTTCAGTGGGAAGGTAACAGCGTTCCATTCACCTTGGCGTTTTGTCATGTCGGCCACATGACCATGGAAACGTCTTTGGACAGCGCTGGCTCTTCGGCTTGGAAACGGAGGTGAGCACCGCCCCCTTGAGTTGGATTCGACTAACTTTTGAGCAAGGGAAACCTTTACCTTTACTATTATGAACTCCGAGTTCAAAACAAAGAGTCAAGGCTGTGCTCATGACCAGGGGTCATTTAGTAGAAAAAGAGGTGCATGAGCTCATTAGCATAACTCATTAGCATAACTTATTTGCATATGCCACACCCCCTGACATCACCGGAAGTGTGTCAGAAGGCAACACCCACCGCTCAGGCTCCACTGGACTTTTTTGGATTGCCAGCTATTGGGGGGGGGGACGTGCAGATCTGTCCTTGCAGAGGAGGGAGAGCTTGTACCTGAATAAAACTTGGTCTTAAAGGTGCCACTGGACTGTTTTGGACTGGGGGGACGGGGGGAGCTTTGCAACTTACCTGGCTGCTTCTTGCTCTGACTGAGGGCTGCTGGGAGCAGAGGGTGGGTCTTGTTGCATGTGCCCGCCCCCTGGTCTCTTTACTGCCGGAGCTCCGCTCCTGTGCGCTCCTGCAGGAAATGACTCCTGCTCATGACAATAACAAAGTACATCAAGTGTACAGGGTCCTATAGAAACCCCATTGAAGTGGATGGATTCACAGTCATCAATCACAGGTGCTATTTAGGGAATCCAGGCAACATGTGAGTATATCACAGGAGCCTCTGCATTTCTGGCCAGCTCACTGCTCCCCTGCTTCCAACTGTTATTGTCACGGCCAGTTAAATAGTCCTTTATCCTAGGTATATGTGTCGAAAGCAGAATATACCTGCCAGGAACCTCAGAAGCCGGAAGTCTTCCTTGCCCTTTGCAGGAAAAAAACCCCTCAGCTCCAACGTTTGCTGAAGATATCGAAGTCATCATGGAGGTAGCTTGTAGAAAGTCCTGGTGGTAGAGTTGCCAAATCTGGGCTGGAGAACCTCCTGGAGATTTGGGGTGCAGCCCACAGAAGGAAGGGTTTGGGGAAGGAAGGGACTTCAGCGGGGTAATAATAGTTCATAATTATCGTATGGCATTGTGTGTAGTATATAACTAAGAGATTCTAAGATTGTCTGGGCAGCCTGAAGTTCTAGCTCTTTCAGCATTACGCACCACTAGGTGGTGAGCTAGACTTATTTTTTTGGGGGGGGGGCTGAGACAGCTGTGACAGACCCAAGGTCGCTCAGCTGGCTTCATGTGGAGTAGTGCGGAATCGAACCCGGTTCTTCAGTGGGGTGTAATGCCGTAGAGTCCACCCTCCAAAGCAGCCATTTTCTCCAGGGGAAATGATCTCTGTCACCTGGAGACCAGTTGTAGTTCTGGGAGATCTCCGAGCTTGATTATATATGGCAAGCTAAAGGTAGCTGTGGGACTGGTGAGTGGAGTAAGCAGGATGGAACCCCAAGTTGTAAAGGAAGAGATGGCTTACTCCTTCTCCCTCCCCATAAAGTTTTATGAACTGAATCCAAACCCCAAGATGTTGAGCAGCTTACCCATATGTCTGTTTACAGAGAAGTAAGCGTCACTGGGACATACTCTACACATAAGAGTGCATAGGATCTACAGTTTTGGAGGTAGAGCTCGGGGAGGGTGGGGTTTGTTCTCTAGAGACCAGATGCAATTCCAGGAGAATTCCAGGCCCCACCTGGGAGTTGGCAAGCCTACCAGGATTTAACCCCAGGCAAAAAGATGGAAAGGAGGGTCTTTCTCCTCCTTCCTTTTTCTCCGTCAACAACAACGATTCCGATTTAAGTGACTGGGTAGGCCTGAAAACTGAAAAAAAACATTTTTTAATTCCTGTTCCCTGCCATTGACTGTCCTGCTGTGATGTCACGGAATGTTCACAGGCCTTCTAAACAATGGAGGAAGAGAAGATCCCCTGGGCAATGCTGTCATGAGAGAACCTAGACAGCATAATAAAAAGCAGAGACATCACCTTGCCAACAAAAGTCCATATGGTCAAAGCAATGGTATTCCCAGTAGTTATGTATGGCTGCAAGAGTTGGACTATAAGGAAGGATAGATGCTTTCGAATTATGGTGCTGGAGAAGACTCTTGAGAGTCCCTTGGACTGCAAGGAGATCAAATCAGTCAGTCCTAAAAAGAAATCAACCCTGACTGTTCCCTGGAAGGCCAGATAATGAAACTGAAGCTCAAATACTTTGGCCACCCAATGAGAAGGGAGCACTCACTGGAGAAGACCCTGATGCTGGGAAAGGCTGAAGGTCAAAGAAGACGGGGACGGCAAAGGATGAGATGGTCAGACAGTGTTATCGATGCAACGAACGTGAAATAAAGCAACCTCCGGAGCATGACGGAAGACAGGAGGGCCTGGCGTGATGTGGTCCATGGGGTTTCGAAGAGTTGGACTCCACTGTGCGAACAACAAGGCACAGAAAGAGCTGTTTGTGGTTGCCAAAGGAAGGCAGAGAAGCAAGGGAACAAAGTGGGCGGATCACGGATTCGAAGCAGCCAGCCGAGCCCATCCATTTCGGGCGTAAGCTGTTTCCACTGTCTTCTCTCATCCATCACAGGATAATGCTCTCCCCACTGAACCCGTTTTCTCTAAACTGCCGCAGCACCGCTCGGGATGAAAAATCGTCATCAGGGGAATAATTACTGCACCACCTGCCTCCTGACTTTATTTATTTTTAAAGATAGTCACTGCTATCAATACAGGGACCGACCTTGTCAGTCATTATCAGGGACATCCATCGGTGCATCTGACAGGTGAAAAATCCCTGTTGTCTTTAAACAGCCTGAATCCTGCAGCATAACTTCTGGTGCCGGGATGATCAATAAACACCAAGGCAATTCGTGAACCTGCACCCCTGTTATTGTTCAAAAGTCTGCCGGCCTCCCGTGAACCTGTCACTGGCAGCAAACAAATGAATCAACTTGGCCTCCCCGGGGGCAGAAGGACAGGAAGACCGAGGCGAAAAGGCCCCAGACGTTTAACACTTGTCCACATCTTCATTCAGACGGCTCATGAATCATTCACAGTAGGGCACAGGGAAAGTTTGAGAGTTCAGTTGACGTGTTCTGCCCGGCTATCTCCGAGATCAACAGAGAGTGTCCTCTGTCTGCACAGAGCCGTCCTTGCGCTGTGTCTGCAATATCAAAAGCACACACAGAGAGGTGCATGGTGGCGGGAAAGTGTCTGCCCCCCGCCTTTCACTGAAGATCTGACCAAATGTGAACCTGTTCTTTCTCAGTGTGGTGTAGTGGAGGAGCCAGTTTGGCGTAGAGCGCGGACTCTAATCTGGGAGAACTAGGTTTGGTTCCCCACTCCTCCACATGCCGCTGCTGGTGTGACCTTGGGTCGGTCACGGCTCTCATAGAGCTGTTCTCTCAGGAGCAGTTTCTGTCAAGAGCTCTCTCAGCCCCCCCTACCTCACAGGGTGTCCGTTGTGGGGAGGGGAAGGGAAAGGAGATTGTAAGCCGCTCTGAGAGTCCTTCAGGTAGTGAAGGGCGGGGTATAAATCCAATCTCTTATCTTCTTTTTCTTTTACCTCACAGGGTGCCTGTTGTGGGGAGGGGAAGGGAGAGGAGATTGTAAGCGGCTCTGAGACTCCTTCGCATAGTGAAGGGCAGGGTATAAATCCAATCTCTTCTTCTTCCTCCTGTCTCCTGGAGCACCTGTGTGGAGCCAGTTCTCCCATCTCCTTCAAGCCCCAAACCACCTTTTCCATGACCACTGAGCCCTCTTTCCTTGTGGAAACTAAGCCTAAGGATGGTTAGATGAAACAAGTGCATATCTGTGGCAGTAATGGGGTGACTGCTGGCACCTTTTCCTATCATTTTTTGCCTTGTGGTATTCTGCTTGTGGTGTGATCTGTCTTTTTTGTGGTGTGGCATGATTGTGTTATTGGGTTTGTTTCTTTTGAAGGGGAAGTGATGTGTTGTGAGTGAGGACATATTTTACCTCAGAATACACCAGGTCCCATATGCAACTGACAGTTCCAACTGTCTTGCGAGGGGGGGGGAGAGTTTGAGGTGCGGAATGGAGTGAAGTCCAATCAGGTTCCATATGCAAATGACCTTGAAACGCTGGCCCAATCAGAGAAGAATGGCCTAGGCTGCAGTGGGTGGGAGAGAACTCAGGCAACACAGCCAGCGGATAGAGACACCTTGTGATTGACACATCACGGAGCCAACTGATTTTGGAAAGCATAGAATGTTGTGGGACCAATACTCAATTATATATAAGGAGAGATGATTCTCCCCACCTCAAAATTAAAAAAAAACACAAGAAAAGAAGAGATTGGATTTGTACCTTGCCCTTCACTATCCAAAGGAGTCTCTGAGCGGTTTACAATCTCCTTTCCCTTCCCCTCCCCATAACAGACACCTTGTGAAATAGGTAGGGCTGAGAGAACTCTCTCAAGAACTGCCCTTGAGAGAACAGTTATAAAAGAATTTATGACCGACCCCAAGTCACATCAACAGCTGCCTGTAGAAGAGTGGGGAATCAAACCTGGTTCTCCCAGATTAGAGTCCACGCTCCCAACCACTACACCAAGCATAGGCGTAATCTTCGTGGGGGCGGTGGGGCGTCAGCCGCCACCGAAATTTTCAGGAAGGTGCTCAGCCTCCCCCGGGAGCCACCCTTGCTCCTAGCAAAGCAATACCTCTGGCCCATCCCCATCCCCCCCCCCCGGGAAATTGGAAAGTCTACACCCTTGACACCAAGGGTCCTGTTTGTGGGCTTGGACCGTTCCACTCTGTTTAGCTGTGCCTTCCTCCAGCACAGGGAGCAGAGGAGAAGGACCCAACCCCAGATGTCTGAAGGCACAAAGGAGCTGAACTTCAAACTCATTCTGACTTGTTTTCACCTTTGTTTTTTGTCTTTTGAGGAGTGAGGATTAGACAAGGACAGGTGCATCAATGGCCATGTGGCTAAATGACATATCCATGGTCACAGCCAGTTGCTGGTAAGGTTGCCAGCTTTTCCTGGTGGGGCATGGAGATCTTCCAGATTTGCAACTGATTTCCAGACAGCAGAGATCCGTCCTTCTAGAGAAAATGGCTATTTTGGAGAGTGGACTTGAGGGCATTATACCCTGCTGAGGTTCCTTCCCAGGTTCTACCGCCGAATCTCCAGGAAGTTCCCAACCTGGAGTTTGCAACCCTCGGCGCCAAGAAGGGAAGGCATTGGCTCTTGTGTGCCCATCTCAAGAGCCTTCTGGGTCACCTGGTTAGCCATGGTAGGAACCGGGGCACATGACTAGGTGGGCTGATTGGGCTGATTCAGCACCACTTCTTTTGTGTTCTTATGGAGACATTTGGAAGGCTCTCTCCCTTCCTGTGTGAAAATACTAAACTAAATAGAGTAATGTGTGGAATTCACTGCTGCAACAAGTGGTGGCAGCTACAAGCATAGACCGCTGTCAAGAGGGGATTGGAGAAACATATGGAGCAGAGGTCCATCAGTGGTCCTTAGCCACAAGGTAAAGATGGAACAGTATATCTGGGACAGTGATGCTCTGCAGGGCTCTTTTTGTAGAAAAAGCCCAGCAGGAACTCATTAGCATAATAGGCCACACCCAACAGCAAAACTCATTAGCATATTAGGCCACACCCCCGACAGTACCACTCATTGGCACATTAGGCCACACTCCCATGTTACCAGAAGTGTGGTCATCCAGCCACACCCACCTTTCCCTTCTTATTCTGTTTACCTTGTTTGTTGTCAAAACCCAGGGCTTTTTTTGTAGCAGGAACTCCTTTGCATGTTAGGCCACACACCCCTAATGTAGCCAATCCTAATGAGTTTCTGCTGTTGGGTGTGGCCTATTATGCTAATGAGTTCCTGCTGGGCGTGGCCAACTCAGGAGCCAGCCGGAACTCCGTTCCTGTGCGTTCCTGCCCAAAAATAGCCCTGAGGCTCTGTATTCTTGGTGCTTGGGGGGCTACAATGGGAGGGCTTCTGGAGTTCTGGCCCTGCTGGTGGACCTCCTGATGGCACCTGGGTTTTGGCCACTATGTAACACAGAGTGTTGGACTGGATGGGCCAAACAAAATAAAGCATGGGTAAGGTACTTTGGATAAAAGAAATAAAATGAAAAGGTTACATACTTGCAGTTACTTTCAGTACTAAATGCTAAGAGCTACATCTTTCTAACCATGTTGTCGGCTTCTAGAGGAGAGCTTTCTGTCTGTTTCACACAAAGAGCCATAAACTTTGTGAATGCATGAATGCTAGATCAAAGCATTTTCACAGAGAAGTTGTTAGTTGACCAATACAAAGGTTACAGGTCACTTCATTAGGGTAAGCAACTCCCACAAACTTTCCCGCCATAGAATACGTTATGTAGGGCTCTTTTTGTAGCAGGAGCTCCTTTGCATATTAGGCCACACACCCCTAATGTAGCCAATCCTCCAAGAGCTTACAGAGCTCTTCTTACAGGAGCTACTGTAAGCTCTTGGAGGATTGGCTACATTAGGGGTGTGTCACTTAATATGCAAATGAGTACCTGCTACAAAAAGAGCCCATGACTGAAGTGTAAGCAACTTGAAACTCCAACAAAAGGGGATTAGACAGATTGATGGAGGAGAAGTCTATGAATGGCTACTAGCCATGGAGACTGAGGGGAGCCTCCACATCCAGAGGCACTAATCCTCTGAATCCCAGAGCCAGGAGACAACATCTGGGGAAGGCCTGAAAGCTTAGACCCAGAATTAAACTTGGTTGGTCTTAAAGGTGCCACTGGACTCAAACTTTGTTCTGTTGCTTCAGACCAACAGGGCTCCCCACCAACGCTCCCTCTAAGCTGTGGAGTCCTGTGAGTAAAACTTCTACTTTGTGAGCTACTGGCATTCAAGTTGTGAGCCAGCGATTTGGCTGCTGCATAAATCCATTTGCTCTGGAGCTGTCCTCACACAAAAATGTGTGAGCCGGAGGCTAAAAAACCCTGAGCTAGCTCACACTCAATCACCTTAGAGGGAACACTGCTCCCCACCTGAATCTACTGCTGGACTGAATGCATGCTAGCACCAGCAACTGGCAGCTACTGGGCCCCCCTCTACTTCAAAGTTTTTCGTATGCTGAGATGTCCTTTTCCAGTTTGGTGAAGTTTTGTTTGAATTAGCATTTCCTCTGCAGTATCTGGCTCCTGGATTTGGTGATTCCTGGTGGATGAAGGCTTTAATCTCTCTGTCCCGCACTCATACACACCCTTCCGCCTTTGCCATGAAGCTGCCAAGTTCAATCCAACAAAGAGAGTGTGATGCGCTTCAGTGAACATCATGGTTCGGGAGCGATTTTCCCCTTCTGCAATCCCCCCCTCCCTATGAGGTTGAATTCATTTACCCTGGCGCGATTAATGTGTGCAGTGAACTTTCACCCAGTTCTGGCTTTCTCCAAGTACCTGCCATGCTGCCGAGGGGCCACATGATGGCAGCATTATCATTCCCATGGTGTCTGTGACACCAATGACTGCACCACCCTTGTCTCTGCCTCCCGCTTGCTGGATAATACCGAATTTGCCTCCCCCTCCCATCGCAAAAATTGGGGTTGCCCCTCAATACGGCTTTTTATTATATGGGTTGGAGGTTTTTTGCTTTCAGATCACAGCTGACTTATGGCGACCCCGTAGGGCTTTCAAGGCAAGGAGCGGAGCAGAGGTGGTGTTCCATTGCCTGACTCTGGTATTCCTTGGTGGCCTCCCACCCATCCGAATACTAGACAGGGCTGACCTTGCTGAGCTTCTGAAATCGGATGTGATCAGGCTAGCCTGGGCTATTCTGGTCAGAGCTTTTATCATACCGCTAGGAGGGTTTCCTTAAAGAGATGGGAGTACCAGACCACCTCACATGTCTCTTGAGAAACCTGTATAAGGGCCAAGAAGCGACAGTTAGAACCGGATATGGAACAACTCATTGGTTCAGCATAGGAAAAGGAGTACGACAAGGATGTATATTGTCACCTTGCTTATTTAATATATTTGCAGAGTACATCATGCGAAATGCTGGCCTGGATGAATCACAAGCGGGAATTAAGATTGCTGGGGAAAAGATCAACAACCTCAGATATGCAAACGATACCACTCTAATGGCTGAAAGTGAAGAGGACCTAAAGAGCCTCTTGCTCAGAGTAAAAGAGGAGAGCGCAAAAGTGGGCTTGAAGCTCAACATCAAAAAAACTAAGATCATGGCATCCGGCCCCATCACTCCTTGGCAAATAGAAGGGGAAGTCGTGGAAGTAGTGACAGACTTCACGTTCCTGGGATCCCAGATCACCGCAGACTGTGACTGCAGCCATGAAATTAAAAGACGCCTGCTCCTTGGGAGGAAAGCGATGGCGAACCTAAACAGCATGATAAAAAGTAGAGACATCACCCTGCCAACAAAAGTCCGCATGGTCAAAGCAATGGTATTCCCAGTAGTCATGTATGGCTGCGAGAGTTGGACTATAAGGAAGGCCGAGCGCCGAAGAATAGATTCTTTTGAACTATGGTGCTGGAGAAGACTCTTGAGAGTCCCTTGGACTGCAAAAAGATCAAATCAGTCAATCCTAAAAGAAATCAACCCTGACTGTTCCCTGGAAGGCCAGATAATGAAACTGAAGCTCAAATACTTTGGCCACCAAATGAGAAGGGAGCACTCACTGGAGAAGACCCTGATGCTGGGAAAGATTGAAGGTCAAAGAAGACGGGGACGGCAAAGGATGAGATGGTTAGACAGTGTCATCGATGCAACGAACATGAAATTGAGCCAACTTCAGAGGACGGCGGAAGACAGGAGGGCCTGGCGGGAGCTGGTCCATGGGGTCGCGAAGAGTCGGACTCGACTGTGCGACTGAACAACAACAAGGAGGGTTTCCGGAAACACATGCAGGGAAATGCCAGAGAATAGTCTTAAATGTGTGTTATACTCAGGGGTCATTTCCTGTGAGAGCACACAGGAGCGGAGCTCCAGCAGTAAGGAGCCCAGGGGGCGGGCACATGCAACAAGCCCCACCCCCTGCTCCCAGCAGTCCAGCAAGAAGCAGCCAGGTAAGTTGCAGAGCACCCCACCCGGCCCGCCTTCAGGTACAAGCTCTCCCTCCTCTGTGAGGGCTGATCTGCG
>NW_015174918.1:159899-170212 GCF_001447785.1 Gekko japonicus
CAGAGCTAGCAATCCAAAACAGTCCAGTGGCACCTTTAAGACCAAGTTTTATTCAGGTGCAAGCTCTCCCTCCTCTGTGAGGGCAGATCTGCACGCCCCCCCCTGCCCAATAGCTAGCAGTCCAAAACAGTCCAGTGGAGCCTGAGTGGTGGGTGTTGCCTTCTGACACACTTCCGGTGATGTCAGGGGGTGCGGCATATACAAATAAGTTATGCTAATGAGTTATGCTAATGAGCTCCTGCTCCTCTTTTTCTACGGAATGACCCCTGGTTATACTGTATATACTTTACCTGTTGGAATCCCTAAGAACACATGAAGTTGCCTTATACTGAACCAGACCCCTTGGGTCCATCAAAGTCAGCATTGCCTACTCAGGCTGGCAGCGGCTCTCCAGGGTCTCAGGCAGAGGTCTTTCGCATCACCGACTACCCGATATTGTAACTGGAGATGCCGGGGTTTGAACCTGGGGGCCTTCTGCGTGCCAAGCTGATGCTCTACCACTGAGCCACAGCCCAGCCTTAGGGTTTTCTCCTGCTCAGAAGGTCTTGGAAAACCTATAACAGTTCACACGTTATGTATAACTGGGGTTGCCAGGTCCAAGTTGGGAAATGTCTGGAGGTTTTGTGGGTGGAGCCTGAGGAAGGTGGGGTTTGGGGAGAGGAGGGGCCTCAGCAGGGTACAATGCCACAGAGTCCGCCCTCCAAAGCAGCCATGTTCTCCCGGGGAACTGTGGCCAGGAGAACCCAGGAGATGCCCAGGCTCCACCTGGAGGTTGGCAGCCCAAGGGGTGATGTCCCTTACAGGAGATGGATTTTGCAGTCAGTGGCCCAGGTATTTGTAGTGTATTCAAAGCTGCCTTGAATGCATGACATGTGGTGAAACATCTAAGTGAACTGTAATGTTAAGCTTCGTCCTGGGCTAGGATCCAAATACATCCAATAGAACCGCTAGCCCAGGAAGTAACAAGCCAATCACTTCAAGCAAGCTCCCTGAGCAGGAACGAATATGATTGGACCTTATCTCTGCAACCTCATAGGTTGATATGTGTACAGTGGGTGTGGCTACATTAGCCGGGAATGTTTAAAAGCAGGACAGCTGCAATGTAAAGACTGTTCTGGCTATCAGATGTTTGATCCGTGTTGGAGCTGTATTCGAGTTGAAGAATAAAGTTGTGTTCTTGCTGAATCACTTTCCGACTATTTTGTTACGCGAGCGACTTAACAGTATTGATTTCATCAGGGCTGTCTTCCCCAGTTGTTTCTGATTTGTTAGGTCAGGGGTTGAGGCGTTTGAGACTTTTTGAGGGCTGTTTGTTCTCAGTGGCAGCCTGGATCTTATCAGGTTCTGTGTTTTGTTGTTTATATTATGGGAGAGCCTGGGAGGAAACATGCAAACTCCTTAGAGCAGACACTGTCTTTTAATACCGTGGTCTGGCTTTGCAATAGCTTGTTACCTTTGATGATGAGATTGTTTTCAAAATATATCATGACCCTCCCTCCCCCCCTCCCCCTAACCTGATTGGCCCAGGCTTGCTGGCTTGCTGGCTTGGTGCTGGCTTGCTGGCTTCCTCCCTCCCTCCGTCCCTCCCCCTCCTAACCTGATTGGCCCAGGCTTGCTGGCTTCCTCCCTCCCTCCCTCCCTCCGTCCCCCCCCAACCTGATTGGCCCCGGCTTGCTTGCCTCCCCCCTCTTGCTTGGGCAATAGACTACCTTGAAGCATTCTGGGGAATGCTTAATTCTCTGCAGAAATACTGGACGTTAATCCTCTCTAGAGCCAACAGGGAGCCAAGCGACCCCTAATTTTGAAACCACCCTGACCTTGGATGGTCCGGGCTCGCCTGATCTTCTCAGATCTCAGAAGCGAAGCAGGGTCAGCCCTGGTTACTCCTGGGATGGGAGACCACCAAGGAGTTCCAGGGTTGCTATGCAGAGCCAGGGAGCGGCATACCACTTGTGTCAGTCCCCAGCCTTGAAAACCCTACGGAATTTTCATAAGTGGGGCTGCAGATTGAGGGCATTTTCCATCTCTCTCTCTCTCTCTCTCTCTCTCTCTCTCTCTCTCTCTCGCACTCCTCACACACACACATACACACACACACACACACACACACACACACACTTATCCCATGCCTATTCCAAGGAGCTCAGTGTGGTGTAGTGTGATGTAGTGGTTAAGAGCCAGGGTGGTATAGTGGTTTAGAGTGGCAGCCTCTGATGTGAAGAACCAGGTTTGATTCCCCACTCCTCCTCCACCTGAAGCCTGCTGGGTGACCTTGGATCAGTCACCGCTCTTTCAGAGCTCTCTCAGCCTCACCTCTCTCACAGGGTGTCTGTTGTGGGGAGAGAAAAGGAAGGAGATTGTAAGCTGCTTTGAGACTCTTTTGGGTAGTGAAGGGTGGGGTATAAACCCAATTCTTCTCCTTCTCCTTCTTTCTCCCCCCATTTACCATTGCAAGAAGCCCGTGTCGTAGGTCAGGCAGGGGAGAGAGCGTGACTGGCCCAGGGTCACCCAGCAAACCTTGTGGCAGAATAAAGGATTCGGACCAGTAGTGCAGTCCTGGGCCCACTTATCTTGGAAGAACCCTGTTGAATAAAGTGGGACTTGCTACAGAGGACTGTGTTGTAAGTGACCCAGACCCTCCTTCGACACTCTGACTTCAACCTCAGGCTGGTTTTCTTCTTTTTAAAATTTCCTGCATTGGTCCCTGCCCTGCTTTTCTTTTGAATGGTTTAAATTGGTTTTTATTGTTCCGTATACTTCAGTCTGTTCACACCTCAGGACCTCGTTGAGAAGCAATAACATAATTGTGCATTTTGTACTCACATCTGACCACAGAATCATAGAATCATAGAGTTGGGAGGGGCCAGACAGGCCTTCTAGTCCAACCCCCTGCTTAGTGCAGGATCAGCCTAGAGCATTCCTGAGAAGTGTCTGTCCAGCCGCTGCTTGCTTAAAGACTGCCAGATGGAGAGCTCACCATCTCCCTAGGCAGCTGATTCCCCTGTTGCACAACTCTTACTGTCAAAAAGTTCTTCCTAATATCCAGCCGGTACCTTCCCACCCTTAATTTAAACCCATTCTTGCAAGTCCTTTACTGCCAACAGGAACCGCTCCCTGCCCTCCTCTGAGTGACGGCCCTTCAAATACTTCAAGACAGCAATCACAACCCCCCTCAACCTCCTCTTCTCCAGACTGAACATTCCCAAGTCCCTCAGCCTCTCCTCACAGGGCTTGGTTTTTAAAATATTCCCTCAAATATAAGGTTCATTGCTTTAATGCTAACCCTCTAGACACATCCAACACTTGTGCATTGTTCCAGGGAACAAACCTTTTCATTAATCCCCCCCCCCAATATGGGGAAAAGGCTGTATGTCACTGGAGCTGTAAATTATCTATAATTCATTCATTAAAGTGATTTAGAAAAAAGGCCAGTGAAACACACAAACTGCTGGAAAATGATATTCAAAGAGCATCCAGCAGGATACTTCAAATGCTTCTCCTCAGCACAGATCTACAGGAAAGTCCCATCCTTGTCAGGGGTCGTTTCATAGAAAAAGAGCTAGGGGAACTCATTAGCATAACTCATTAGCATATGCCACACCCCTGACATCACCGGAAGTGTGTCATAAGGCCACACCCCCTGACATCACCGGAAGTGTGTCATAAGGCCACACACCCCACCCCCAATGGTCCCGGCCGCCGCCACCGGCCTTGCAGCTCCATGAGGGGCCCGGCGGTGGACCTCCAAGGCCGGCGGGAGTGCTAGGAAGCCCCGCGAAGGCCCTCCCTGGCCCCAGGCAGGCAGGGGTGGGGAGAGGCAGGGAGGAAGCAACTTACCCTCCCTCTTCTCCTGCCTCCTCCTGGCTGAATGAGGGCCGGAAGCGGGGCGGCCGGAAGCAGGGGGCGGGGCTTCGTCATGTGCCCCGCCCCCCATACCTCACCCGGGGGAACTGCGATCCCCCGCGATCCCCCCTGAAATGACCTCTGATCCTCGTCACTCTCCTCTGCACCCGCTTCATTCTGTCCACATCCTGAGGCCTCCAGAACTGCACACAGTTCTCCAGGTGCTGCCTGACCAATGCAGTGTACAGCGGGACTGGGACATCTTGCTGTACCCTGCACCATTCCCATGTTACAGTCAGTCCTGGGTAGTGCTGCTCCCATTCATGTTGTGCATTGAAGCCCAAGCACTTAAACCTGGCATACGTCCCCTTCCTGCAATCTCCAGCTGAGAGCTTCAAACATAACACCTTGCACGCCGAGTGAGATATTTCAAATGCCTGACGACTAGGGATGCGCCACCCATAAAGGCACGTATCGTAGCGAAATGGCCCATAAGAAGTTACCTCTCGGCTGGCTGCTGGGAGACCACATCCCTCTTGCATTCTCTAGACAGATTATTGTGTTGGACTGGAAGGGGGGGGGAACGCCCCCTGGGTTGCTAGGCAACTGCAGCAGAGCTTGAAAACCACTTTTGACGGATCTCCCAAGTGCTTCTCCTGGTAAATAGAAGCTCTGGTACAGCCCCAGTTCGGATCGGGACCTTAGAATATGCGGGGGGAGGGGTTAACTCTTTCCCCACTCCATTGTCCTGACCCACCCACCCACCCATTGCAGCAAAAGAAGGCAACCAGCGTGGAAAATAGTGGCTCCACAATGGAAGCTGCATTTGATGCTGGAAACGGGTTAAGTCTCCTCTCCCTTCTTGCTTTGGATCTGATGCAGCTCTAGATAAGCCCAGGATGCTAAAAGATACCCTGTTTTCTGTCCTAAAACTCATGATCTTTAGGGATATTCAGGGAAAATAAGATATTATTATTATCATCATCATTGTTGTTGTTGTTGTTGTTATTGTTGTTATTGTTGTTGTTGTTATTATTATTATTATTATTATTATTATTATTATTATTATTATTATTATTATTCCAATCCCTGCTACTGTAGGGCTCTGAGCGATGTACAATATGAATAAAAATATTCACTAGATAAAACAATTAAAACCGAACAGCTCGATTTAAAACGGATTTTAAAAGTCTATGGCAATCCCATTTCAGACTGCTGGCTGCTTTGCGGGCAGGGGGAAGGGGTAAGAGAGAATGTAGAGCGTGTAAGAGGGTGCCAGCCAAGATGAAAACCCTTGCTGTCCTCAAACAAAAGCCTGGCGAAACACCTCAGCCTTGTAGGCCCTCCGGAATTCCATAAGGTCCCGCAGGGCCATGATGGTGCTTGGCAGAGAGTCCCACCAGGCTGGGGCCGGGCCCGAAAAGGCCCTGGCCCTGGTTGAGGACATCTGGATGTCTTTGGGGCCAGGAACATTGTGAAGGAGGGCACCCCATCTCCCTTACTGGCTTGCAGACCACCCGCTTGCCAGCTGTAGCTCTCCTGCCCACTAGCCAGCCAGCCTCCATGATCACCCATCTACAGGTCACAAGGCAGTGACGGCAGTGGAGGTTGGCAGCAGTGGCTCCTTTCTCACCCGCCCATCCACCTGCCTCTGTTGCTGCCCCTCTGTGGCCCACACCGTGGTAGAGGGTGGTTCCTTCCTCACCTGTCTGCCTGCCTGCCTGCCTTGGGTGCCACCCCTCTGCAGCTCACACAGTGGGGAGGGTGAGTGGCGGCGGCTCCTTCCTCCTCCGCCCACCTGGCCTCCTGTGCTCCTCTTTCTCCACCCTCCTCTGTCCACCTGAGGCTGGGCCAACGGAGGTGCGTTGTCTATTTAACCTTCCCGTTTTTGTTTTAAAAAAGCATTTCATAAGCTTCTGCAAACCTTGCGGGTTGCCCATGTTTTTAGGAAAGCGCCCCTTCTCTCTACGTGGCCCTCACCTGTGGATTTAAGTATCCGCATATGGGACCCTGTTGAGAATTAGAGATATCGATGGGCCAAAGAGAAGTGTAGGTCCTGCCTTCCTCCCCATCCCACAGAAACGCTGGTTGTTGGTTCCTAGAGATTATTTCTGCCTTGTCAGCTACTGGCAAGCTACGACTCGGCTACTACTCAGCTGTAACACCGGCTGCCAAGAAAATGTGCAATGGTTTTGACATTCTTCTTATAAATATTCTGATGAGAAGTGGTAGGGAGATGGGAAGGCACGTCCTCTCCAGGTTAAAACATCTCCAGAAGGAAACCTTTTTTTTTGGACCAAGGGCGATTTCGCACTAGAGCTGCCTCACGGTGCAGCCGCCGTTTGCCCCGACACAAACATGTCAATTTCACACCCGAAGCTGCGGGGCTGCATTTTGACTCACGGCTTTGCCCGATTTCCTCCGCAGTTTCATGATCCTGGTTTTTGAGGATCACGAAACTGCGGAGGAAATTGGACGAAGCCGAGGGTCAAATGCAGCCCCACAGCCTCGGGTGTGAAATTGACAAATAGTGTCGGGGCAAATGGCGACTGCGCCGCGAGGCACCTCTAGTGCGAAATCGCCCCAAGCTTCAGTCATTTGTGTTAAGGCTGGAAGCTGGGAGGGTCAACTAGATAGAGAGTAAAGTGCCTTGTCACCATAATCTCTCTTTCAAGACCCCCTGGTTTTTGACAGCATGCTAGTCAACCTGGGGGCCTACTCGGGAAACCTTGGGGTTCTTCGGAAGCCTTTCTGGGGCTCCTCACTGAGTAATTCAATAAAAGTGGACAACCTTCCATGAAGAGCAGCTGGTGCATCACAATCACTCTTGCCCTGTAACACATAGCCCTGAGAGTAAATGCCAACAAGCCTGAGCAGCACTTGTGTGAAGTAAGTGTGCATCCTTCACGCTACGGCTGCCAACCTCCAGGTGGGGCCTGGAGTTACAACAGATCTCCAGACGGCAGGGATCAGTTACACTGCAGAAAATGGCAACTTTGAACATAAGAGAAGAAGCCAATGTTGGGTCAGGCCAGTGGCCCATCCAGTCCAACACTCTGAGTCACACGGTGGCCAAAAATACCAGGTGCCATCAGGAGGTCCAGCAGTGGGGCCAGGACACTAGAAGCCCCCCCCCCCCGAAGCACTAAGAATACAGAGCATCACTTGCCCCAGACTGAGAGTTCCTTCCTATAAAAAGGTAAAGGTTCCCTTGCTCGAAAGCCAGTCGAGTCTGACTCTAGGCTTGCGGTGCTCATCTCCGTTTCAAAGCCGAAGAGCCAGTGCTGTCTGAAGATGTTTCCGTGGTCATGTGGCCGGCATGACTAAACACCCAGGTGCACGGAACGCTGTTACCTTCCCACTGAAGTGGTACCTATTTATCTCCTTGCAATTTCTTGCTTTCGAACTGCTAGGTTGGCAGGAGCTGGAAATAGAGACGGGAGCTCACTCCGTCATGCGGCACCCGGGTCTCGAACTGCTGAACTACCGACCTTCCACAGCCTGCAGTTCAGCGTCTTAACCACTTGAGCCACCACAGCTCCTTCCTACCTATACCTTGTGGCTAATAGCCACTGATGGACCTCTGCTCCATATGCTTATCCAATTCCCTCTTGAAGGAGGGTGAGCTCTATGGCGTCATACCCCCTGAGGTTCCTCCCCTCCCTAAGCCCCACCCTCTCTAGGCTCCACCCCTAAATCTGCAGGAATTCCCCAATCCAGGGTTCACAGCCCTACTCCACGCATATGGGTGGCTCTCTGCAGACCTGAGTGCCACCCACATCAGCAGACACTTCATAGTGCAGGGGTCCCCCAAGCCGAGTTCTACTTCTGGGTAACAAAAATGAGGAACACGCATACTGGATGGGAGATGCACTTCTCGGTAGCAGTGTGTGTGAACAATATATTTGGGTACGGGTGGACTGAAAGTTAAGTATGAGCAGCCAGGTGAGGTTGATCGGGGGCCTGGAGACCAAACCCTGTGAGGAAAGGCTGAGGGACTTGGGAAGGTCCAGTCTGGAGAAGAGGAGGTTGATGGGGGACAGGATGGCTCTCTTGACGTATCTGAAGGGCTGTCCCTTAGAGGAGGGCAGGGAGCTGTTCCTGTTGGCAGCAGCGGACAGGACTCGCAATAGTGGGTTTAAATTAAGGGCGGGAAGGTCCCGGCTGGATATTAGGAAAAACTTTTTGACAGTAAGAGTTGTGCAACAGTGGAATCAGCTGCCTAGGGAGGTGGTGAGCTCCCCGTTGCTGGAAGGCTTTAAGCAGCAGCTGGACAAACCCTTGTCAGGGGTGCTCTAGGCCGATCCTGCACTGAGCAGGAGGGTAGGACTAGATGGCCCGTAGGGCCCCTTCCAACTCTATGATTCTCTGATTCTTTGTGAGGATTGGGGCACCTTTGGAATTCTGACACAGGGTGGTGAGGCCAGTCGCAAAACGGCCACGGCAGAATGCGGAGCCAACCACACAGTGGCTGCCACAGGAAGCAGAGCCGACCACAAAATGTCAGGGAGCGGCATTATATATAACTCTTCTGGTACCTCTTCAACATTTCAGGCAGCGGCGCGGTTGACCAGGATGCTTTTTTAATCTGCACAGCCAATCTGAAGTCTTGCTGGGCAAAAACCCCTCCTAGCCCCGCCCACTTCCTAAAAGCACTTGGCGGGCGCCAGGAAAGGTATTGGCAGCTGTCATGGTGACTCCAGGCACTGCCTTGGGGACGCTGGTCCTAATACTAAAAGGTAACTGATGATGAAACCAGTTACCAGGGCAGGGAGAAGAAGAGAAGAGGTTGGATTTATACTCTGCCCTTCACTCGGAGTCTCAGAGCGGCTTGTAGTCTCCTTTCCCTTCCCTTCCCCACAGCAGACACCCTGTGAGGTAGGAGGGGCTGAAAGGGCTCTTTTGAGGACTGCCCTTGAGAGAACAGCTCTGAAAGAACTTGTATCTGACCCAAGGTCACACCAGCAGCTACATGTGGAGGAGTGGGGAATCAAACCCGGTTCTCCCAGATTAGAGTCTGCCCTCTTAGCCACTATACCAAACTGGCTCTCAACTTTTCCTTCTGGGATGGATTCAAACCATCCTTTGGGAGTGCTCAAGCTTCAGTTATCCTGCACTGACCACATGGCCCGGCAGTGTGATCCTAAGAAAGCCCATTGACTTCAATGAGCTTAGAAAGCTCTGCTTTGGCTAGTACCGAAAAGAAGAAGAAGAAGAAGAAGAAGAAGAAGAAGAAGAAGAAGAAGAAGAAGAAGAAGAAGAAGAAGAAGAAGAAGAAGAAGAAGAAGAAGAAGAAGAAGAGATTGGATTTATACCCTGCCCTTCACTTGGAGTCTCAGAGTGGCTTACAAACTCCTTTCCCTTCCCCTCCCCACAACAGACACCCTGTGAGGTGGGTGGGGCTGAGAGAACTCTGACACAAACTGCTCTTTTTCAAGGACAGCTGTGCCAGAGCTTGTGACTGACCCAAGGTCACATCGGCAGGTGCAAGTGGAGGAGTGGGGAATCAAACCCGGTTCTCCCAGGTTAGAGTCCGCACACTTAACCACGACACCAAACAGTTGATGAGACCCCGTACAACTCTAGGACTGTATCATTTTATGTGCAAAGTCAGGGTGACGTGGGGTGGGTTCCCTGATGCTAGGAAAACTGCTGTGTTACTCCAGCATTAACCTACGCAATGCCCGAGAGCAGGCAGCTGATGAAAACATGTGCAAGAGAATCCATCGGATCTGTCCCGACATGCCCTGAAGAGGGGAAAGTGATTTGTCACACAGCAGCCTGAGCATCGCAGTGAAATGAAAACATAATTGCTCTTGAATTTCTCTCTCCCTCTCTTTAAAAAAAACAACATGAATATTACATGTTACAAAATAAAATCAGCATATGTATCTGATTTCAGCGGTGCAGTCGCCATGGCAGCTACGGGGCCCACCCAGCAATTACAGCGAGACTTTTCTGATTCCTCTCTTGCTGCCTTCTTCCTGTTCTGCATCCTCCATCCCCTCTTCATTCTCTCTGCCTCCAAGGCTCAGGAACTCCCTCTGCTGTTCCCTTCTGCTTGCTGTGGAACCTGTTACACAATGGCCACTGTTATGTACACGGACCGCCCCCAGGGGTCCGCGGCTAAGCAGGAGCTTGGTCCACCTCGAGTCCACCAGTAGCACCCTTGGCGGGAAATTCAAACCCTCCAATGGGGACAGAGGTGTGCCGGGTGGAATGTATATAGTTGGCCTAGCAGGGCCGTTTTTCCTCGTCTTGTTGTGAAGTACAATAAACGCGTCTGAACGCATGTCGTAGTCTCTGAGTTCTCCATGCGTCGAACCCCGTACTTTTCAGCCACAAAAGAAAAGAGAGGCCCTGAGGCCTTCCTAACAGCAGTGGGTCTGTGGCGACCATGCATTCAGCTAATCCTGTTTAGATTTGGGTACGTGCATTCGTGATGGGTTGTTTGGAGGCACCCATTGGGT
>NW_015174918.1:170359-177650 GCF_001447785.1 Gekko japonicus
TTTATTGGAAAGTGGTGTGATTTCAGATGTCGAATGATGTAGCAGGCAAATGACAATAGCAGGTAAATAACAACAGCAGGCGTGATTGGATTAGGTGAGATACGCAGAGGGGGAATAGGAATGGAGAAATCAGCACTGGTAATGAGACAGGAAACCTAGGTCTCGATTCAATCCAGGTGGATGCATTGTCTTGAGCTTCATCATCAATTGCAATTCAGCAATCTCTCTTTCTAATCTCCCTTTGAAATCCCTTTGTAAGAAAACTGCAACTTTTAGGACAGCAACTGGTTTTTGAATGTTGAAGTTCCTATTGGACTTTTGCTCTTTTCTACTGCTACAGACTAACACGGCTACCCATCTTGGTCTATCTGGGAAGGAAGTTAGGCTGAGATTAGTTGCCAGGCTGGCAACTAGTAGGAGACCTAAGTATGGAGATGGGGGTGGGGGGCTTTTGGGAAACATTGTGATGTTATTTCTGGTGCAACCTGGAGGTGACATCATTATATAAGGGTGACACTCTAACATTCATCCCAAACTCTATAGTTAAACCACTGTATGGTTAAACTATAAGAGGTTGGGGCAAATGCTAGAGGTTCACCCTCTATGATGATATCATTTCCGGGTTGCTGGAAGGGACATCATCACATTGCCACTGTTTTCCACTCATTTACTCCCCACTGGCCCACTGAGTGGCACCGGGGGAAGAGGGCTTCCGGTAGGTGGTCTTCATCTAGTCTGAGAGACCCAGCAGCCCTGGGTTGAAAGAGGGTCACTTGCCAAGGGAGCAGAGCTTCCTGACCGAGAAGGGATTCAGGGCCAGATTTCCTTGGTTGGTCCAGCAATGTGTGTTCATTGTGATTGGCTCACTTCATACAAAAACTTGCCTTTGGGTGAACTTTGGGATTCTGTCTACACCTCAGAGCTTCAGAAGGCATGTGGGTGTGCAACATGCCATCAAGTCACAGCTGACTTTTGGCGACCCCAGCGAGGAGCTTTCAGGGCAAGAGAGAAGCAGTGGTGGCTTTCCCCAGCCTTCCTCTGCAGAGCCTTCCTTGGTGGTCTCCCTTCCAAGTCCTGAACCTGCTTAGCTACGAACTTATAGTGATCTGAGCGAGGAGCTTTCAGGGCAAGAGAGAAGCAGTGGTGGCTTTCCCCAGCCTTCCTCTGCAGAGCCTTCCTTGGTGGTCTCCCTTCCAAGTCCTGAACCTGCTTAGCTACGAACTTATAGTGATCTGAGCGAGGAGCTTTCAGGGCAAGAGAGAAGCAGTGGTGGCTTTCCCCAGCCTTCCTCTGCAGAGCCTTCCTTGGTGGTCTCCCTTCCAAGTCCTGACTCCGCTTAGCTATGAACTTATAGTGATCCAAGCGAGGAGCTTTCAGGGCAAGAGAGAAGCAGTGGTGGCTTTCCCCAGCCTTCCTCTGCAGAGCCTTCCTTGGTGGTCTCCCTTCCAAGTCCTGACTCCGCTTAGCTACAAACTTATAGTGATCCGAGCGAGGAGCTTTTAGGGCAAGAGAGAAGTAGAGGTGGCTTGCCATGGCCTCCCTCTGCAGAGTCTTCCTTGGTGGTCTCCCTTCTAAGTCCTGACTCCGCTTCCGAGATCTGACAAGATCAGGTGACACGATGGCACGTTCCCCACCCTTCAGAATACATAAAATCTGGGAAACAGATATCAAATTTTGATGTGGAAACATTGGATTTTGGGAAATGTGGCAGAAGACGTTGGCGTGCTGTTGTTCACAGTGTGCCTCATGCGTTCATTATTCATTACTTTTTTAAATTCCACCCATCCTCCTAGAAACATAGGATGGCACGAGAGATTTTTCCTTCCTCCATTTTATCCTCACGACAACCCTTTGAGGTAGGGTAGGCTGAGAGAATGACAGGCCCAACCTCATCCTGTGAACCTCATGACTCAAGTCTGCAGAGCCCTAGTCTGGTGCTTTAACCACTATACAACCCTTTCCCTGCCACCTTTCCACCACAAAAGGTACCTCAGGCAGCTCTTAAAACCAGAAATTGGTCATATCACTGTGCACATCTGATATAACCATAATTTTTAAAAAACAAAAAACCTGCCAGGGTGTGAAAAAACCATTGACATCTCATCAGCCAGTTGGTCAATCCTTCAAATATCTTCTGAATTTTTTTTAAAAAAGTTTTCGGCATCCTCCCAAAGGCCTCCTCTAAGCTCCCTCTAAGCTGTGGAGCCTTGTGAGCAAAAATTCCACTTTGTGAGCTACTGGCCTTAAAGTTGTGAGTGCACGATTATGCTGCTGCATAAATCCGTTTGCTCCGAAGCCCTCCTTCCTGAGCTAAGGCAAAACTGTGTGAGCTGGAGGCTCAAAAACTGTCAGCTGGCTCACACTAACTCAGCTCAGGGAGCCAATTTGATGTTGTGGTTAAGTGTGCAGACTCTAATCTGGGAGAACCGGGTTTGATTCCCCACTCCTCCACTTGCAGCTGCTGGATGACCTTGGTCAAGCCATAGTTCCATCAGAGCTGTTCTCTCAAGAGCGGTCCTTGAAAGAGCTCTCTCAGACCCACCTACCTCACAGGGTGTCTGTTCTGGGGAGGGGAAGGGAACGGAGTTTGTAAACCGCTCTGTGACTCCGAGTGAAGGGTGGGGTATAAATCCAATCTTCTTCTAGAGGCAACGCTGCCTCCTGGGTGCACGCTTCTTTAGGAGATTGCTAACAGGGCCACCCAAAACAGAATTAGACTCTTCTAAATCCACTGAACTCAATGGGCTTAGAAGGGTGTGATTCTGTGTGGGACTACTCTGTAAACATGCCATTCATTTGCAATGTTGTAAACACAAATTATCTCCCTTATTTCTACCCGGCATTTATCCTTTGTGTGTGTGTGTAAGTTATGTTTGTCAGTTGGCATTAGTCATGGTTACCAGATGCGACTTCCATGTTGGCCACACAGTCATGTGATCCCAGGGACTGGCAGCACAATGATTATTTCCGTCTTGCTTTGTTTGTGAGCATCACAGAGCCATCTGGTTGGCTGCTTTTGGAAACGGAAGACTGGATGGGTGGGCCTTTGGGTTGATCCACAGGGATGCCAACCTCCAGGGGGGTGGCTGGAGACCTCCTGCTATGACAACTGATCTCCAGGCGACAGAGATCAGTCCACCTGGCGAAATGGCTGCTTTGGAAGGCGGACTCTATGGTGTTATACCCTGGGGTCATTTCGTAGAAAAAGAGGTGCAGGAGCTCATTAGCACAACTCATTAGCGTAACTTATTTGCATATGCCACACCCCCTGGCATCACCGGAAGTGTGTCAGAAGGCAACACCCACCGCTCAGGCGCCACTAAACTCTTTTGGATTGCTAGCTATTGGGGGGGGGGACATGTGCAGATCTGTCCTCCCAGAGGAGGGAGAGCTTGTACCTGAAGGCGGGCGGGGGGGGGCAACTTACCTGGCTGCTTCTTGCTCCTCGTGGCCTGACTGAGGGCTGCTGGGAGCAGGGGGCGGGGCTTGTTGCATGTGCCAGCCCCCTGGGCTCCTTACTGCCGGAGCTCCTCTCCTGTGTGCTCCCACAGGAAATGACCCCTGGTTATACCCCACTGAAGTTTATGCATATGTGGCTACAAGTAAGTTTCAAAATGGAGCCAGCAGAAGCCTCAGGATTGCAGAGACAGCAGCGGTATGGGGAGGAAGCTAAAAGCCGTTTCTCTCTGCACGCCGTGCTCACACAGAGAAAGGGACCTAGGAGACACAGAACTCCCATTGCGCGTGTGAGGCAAAGGGCTTGTGGTGTTCCCCAGCAAACATGACTTTGCAATGTGTAGATCAGGGGTCCCCAATCTTTTTGAGCCTGTGGGCATCTTTGGAATTCTGACATGGGGAGGTGGGCGCAACTTCAAAATGGCTGCTGCAAGAGGCGGAGTCACATACATGGGAGACGTCCAAGCTAGGGTTGCCAGTTCTGGGTTGGAAAATACCTGGAGACTTTGGGGGTGGATCCGGGAGAGGGTGGGGCTTGGGGAGGGGAGGGGCCTCAGCATGGTACAGTGCCAATAGAGTCCAACCTCCAAAGCAGCCATTTTCTCCAAGGGAGCTGATCTCTGTCAGCTGGAGATCAGTCGTAAAAGCGGGATCTCCAGGCCCAACCTGGAGGCTGGCAACCCTAGTCCAAGCTGAGGGGGAAAGAGGGATTATTTAAAAAAACATGGGGGGAAAATGACGAGATTGAAACACCATCGTCAGTGTTCCCTGTAAGCTGAGTTAGTTTGAGTTAGCTCACAGGTTTTTTTAGCCTCCAGCTCACACATTTTTGTCTTCGCTCAGGAAGGACGGCTCCAGAGCAAACAAGTTTATGCAGCAGTCAAATCGCTCGCTCACAACTTTAATGCCAGGAGCTCACAAAGTAGAATTTTTGCTCATAGGACTGCGCAGCTTAGAGGTAGCGTTGACCAGTGTTCCCTCTAAGCTGAGTTAGTGTGAGCTAGCTCACAGTTTTTTTAGCCTCCAGCTCACACATTTTTGTCTCAGCTCAGGAAGTATGGCTCCAAAGCAAACTAATTTATGCAGTAGCCAAATTGCTCGCTCACAACTTTAATGCCAGTAGCTCACAAAGTAGAATTTTTGCTCACAGGACTCCACAGCTTAGAGGGAACATTAGTTGGAACCCAAGAGTGGGTCTTGAAGCCTCTGAAAGTGGGTCGTGGGTCAGCCCTTCCCCAATGGCTGCCCCTGCTCTTTTGTGTGTGTATATTTTAGAAACCAAGATCTGACCATGGAAAAAGGTATCTTAGGCCCCGGTCACACGGGAGGTTTAGGGCCGGAAGAGGGATGGATCAGGGCCGTAAGACTCCACAGCTTAGAGGGAACATTGGTGTTGACCATAGTGGTCGTTGTTGCTGAAACAATGTTATTTTAATCTGTGCAGCCAATCAAATCTCCAGTGACCAATCAGAAGTCCTGCAGGGCAAGAGCCCCACCTGGCCCCACCCACTTTCTAAGAACCAATGAGCAGGCACCAGGAAAGGTGTGGGCGGGCACCACAGTCGGGGACCCCTGGTATCGATGAAGCTGCCAAGCCCCAGATGTGGAGTGCCTGCTGCATACGCAGATTTCCCTTTGTTAAAAAGGTAAAAGGTAAAGGTTCCCTTGCTCGAAAGCCAGTCGAATCCGACTCTAGGGTTGCGGTGCTCATCTCCGTTTCAAAGCTGAAGAGCCAGCGCTGTCCGAAGACGTTTCCGTGGTCATGTGGCCGGCATGACTAAACCCCCAAGGCGCACGGAACGCTGTTGCCTTCCCACCAAAGTGGTACCTATTTATCTCCTTGCAATTTCTTGCTTTCAAACTGCTAGGTTGGCAGGAGCTGAAACTAGAGATGGGAGCTCACTCTGTCATGTGGCACCCAGGTCTCGAACTGCTGAACTACCGACCTTCCACAGCCTGCAGTTCAGCGTCTTAACCACTTGAGCCACCGCCCCTTTGTCAGAGAAGAACAATTGTGTGTATGAGTTTTTCATTTGGTGGTCTTAACATGAGTACAGCATTTGGCTTGTCCGTCCAGCGTAGACTGTCCCTCCAAAGACGACAATCCTTGGGAATTGCGCGGGGCACCTTGCACAATGTTGCTGCCACTAATAAACAACAGTCACTGTAGCAGCTACGGTAGTAACAATCGTCCTTGAGATGGAAGCAAATGCCCCCAAACCTCTATGAACCTGCTAAAAAGCACTCCCGTATTTCACTTCCTGCATAGGGCACGGAAGTGCAGAAAATGGCCCCCAAGGGATGATAAAGGCTGGAATTTGTAAAAAAAAACCACAGCAACTTTCTATAAAAACAAAATCAAGCAAAAGCAACCGTTGCGGTTTCCAAAGGCACTGCGAAAACGGTTCCCACCTAAGCCCTGTGGTGCATTGCGTGCAAATTTATGGAAAGGAGGATGTCTGCTGAAGAAACTCAGTGAGTAAGTTGCTCTTCCAGAACGACACGCTCAGACATGTCGGTTGTATTGCAGTAGACAGAGAATATAAAGAGTGAAATGAGGTTTAGCCATTGTCTCCCGAAGACTGGTGGCATGCGGAAAGGCATGCGTAACCTTGTCACACACCAAGCCAAACACAGCCTGAGAGCTATACATGGTGAGCCACCAAGAGCTCGATGGGCACTCTGATTTTGCTGTCCCAGGTCGGCAGCAGAAGACAGAAGAATACCCAAGATCCTCCAGGGCTGCCATATGACCTCGCAGGGCTCTTTTTGTAGCAGGAACTCCTTTGCATATTAGGCGACACACCCCTAATGTAGCCAATCCTCCAAGAGCTTACAGAGCTCTTCTTACAGGAGCTCCTGTAAGCTCCTGGAGGATTGGCTACATTAGGGGTGTGTTGCCTAATATGCAAAGGAGTTCCTGCTACAAAAAGAGCCCTGCGTGAATGTTGTGTCCGCTGACCGCCACCGGAGGTCAGCGCACACTCCTGAGCTTCAGTCCGGTACAACAATGGGTACTAGGATTCTAGTCCCTCCACTGGGGGAACCAATGGGACCTTGGCGGGAGATTCAAACCCACCAATGGGACCCAGGGGGTGCCCCTGGATTGTGTATATAGTTGGCCTGCCGGCCGTTAGTCTTTAGTCTTGTTGTGTACCAGTAAAGCTATGCTGATCGCTACATCAGTCTCCATGCTTTCTTTATGCGTCTAACCCACTACACTTCAATGGCGACGAAGGTGGGATCCCGCTGAGCAGCCAGCCGGGCTGTCGGAAGCTAAAGGGAAGACAACGAACTGCAACCCGCGCTCTGCCGTGCGATGAGCACCGAGGGGGAGCAATCCGCTTTCCAGCCGCAGCAGCAACCGACAAGCACAATGGCCCTCGCTCCGGGATCAGGGCTTATCCAGCCCTTCGATACTGCACGTCCACAGCAATGGAGAGCGTGGATCACCGGCCTGAAGCAAGTCCTGATCTTTTATCAGGTTACGGATGAGGCCAGGAAGAAGGGGCTTCTACTCGGGTCGTGCGGACCCGCCATCGTAGACCTCGCCCAGCATCTGCTCTCCCCTAAGACGTTCGACGCCTGCACTTTCGAGGATATCGTGGAAGCAGTCCAGAACCATTACGAGCCAAAGCCATCCGAGATGACCTGCCACGTGGCGTTCCAGCATCGGAACCAGTTAGGCCACGAGAAGGCTGCCGAGTTTCTTGCCGAGCTCCGCCGCCTAGCCGCAGACTGTAAGTTCGAAGGCTACTTAAATATGGTGCTAAGGGACCGGTTCGTCGCAGGTCTGCGGGAGGAGAAGCTGAGGCGACGCATCATGGAGGGCGAG
>NW_015174918.1:180069-180218 GCF_001447785.1 Gekko japonicus
GTCCGCAAGGGCCACCATCCGCGCCCTACGAGGACTCTTTGCCACACACGCGTTGCCGGATACCATCGTGTCGGACAATGGGACGGCATTTACGTCCGAGGAATTCCAGCAGTTCCTCAGCAGTCTTGATCCAACATGTCCGGTCAGCG
>NW_015174918.1:180655-225872 GCF_001447785.1 Gekko japonicus
AAGCCCAGACGGAGGAGGAAACGAGACAGCGGACGGAACCGAGGGAGAGCCCATCTGAGGCGACCGCACAGGACTTGCCGGCAGAAGAACGCCCAGCACAGACCCCCAGGGTCCCGGTGTCAGCCGAGGAAACCCCCGTGTCGGAGGCGGCGGAAGCAGAGGCTCCAGCTCCGTTGCCAGAACCCGGCCCTGGGGTCGGAACTCCGGAGGTACAAGTGCCGACTCCCCGGAGATCAGCAAGAGTACGACGGTCCCCATCGTACCTAAAAGACTATGTGACCTAGGAGAAGGTCCGGACTATGGGGGGAGGGATGTTGTGTCCGCTGACCGCCACCGGAGGTCAGCGCACACTCCTGAGCTTCAGTCCGGTACAACAATGGGGACTAGGATTCTAGTCCCTCCACTGGGGGAACCAATGGGACCTTGGCGGGAGATTCAAACCCACCAATGGGACCCAGGGGGTGCCCCTGGATTGTGTATATAGTTGGCCTGCCGGCCGTTAGTCTTTAGTCTTGTTGTGTACCAGTAAAGCTATGCTGATCGCTACATCAGTCTCCATGCTTTCTTTATGCGTCTAACCCACTACACTTCAGTGAACCTTCTGAGAAGGTAGCCAGCGTGGTGTAGTGGCTAAAGTGTCCGACTAGGATCTGGGAAACCCAGGTTCGAATCCTCATGCTTCCATGGAAACTTGCCGGGTGACCTTGGGCCAGTCACACACTTTCAACCCAACCTACTTCACAGGGTTGTTGTGAGGATAAAATGGAGGAGAGGAGAATGGTGCAAGCTGCTTTGGGTCCCCGCTGGAGATGAAGGTGGGATATAAATAAAGTAAATAAAATAAAATAAAAAGTCAGACCACGAGTCCTTCAAACTGAGAACTGTCTACTCTAATTGGCAGGAGCTCCTCAGGGTCTTGGGCAGAGAAGGATTTTGCCCAGCCTCTGCCACTGAAGATCCGTTCACAGGAAATGCCAGGGATTAACCCTGTGGTCTTTTGTAGCACTGTACCGTTGAGCCATGGTCCATCCCTAAACTGTTCCCAGTCTGCAATAGGAAATCTGGGTTGCCTCTAAAGTGGGGGCACTTGGTCATGCCTGCCTGAAATTTGGTGGGAGGATTCTTTCTGTAAGGGCTGCGGTGGTTCAGAGGTTCAGATGCTGAGCTGCAGACTGGAACGTCAGTAGCTCAGCAGTTCGAGTTCCGAGTGCCGCGTGACGGAGTGAGCTCCCGTCTCTAGTTCCAGCTCCTGCCAACCTAGCAGTTCGAAAGCAAGAAATTGCAAGGAGATAAATAGGTACCACTTCAGTGGGAAGGTAACAGCGTGCCGTGCGCCTTGGTGTTTAGTCATGCCAGCCACATGACCACGGAAACGTCTTTGGACAGCGCTGGCTCTTCGGCTTGGAAACGGATGAGCACCACCCCCTAGCGTCAGATTCGACTGTCTTTCAAGCAAGGGAAACCTTTACCTTTATAAAACCATTGGGACTTTAATTCTTATTGGATATGGGGGAGGAAGTTACAGCTGGAAATAAATATCCCCTAGAAATCACGGGAAGCTAAACCTGAGTACCAGAGTTTAAGGGACTACCTTTCATTTATTTGTTTTGCCATTGCGTCACAACCAACTTATGGCAACCCCACCGGTTTTCCAAGGCGAGAGACTGCCATTGCCCGCGTCTGCATCGCAACCTGAACTCCCATCCAAGTGCTAACCAGGGACAACCATACCTGGCTTCCAAGATCTGATGAGATCGGGTTTGCTTGGGCTATCCAGGCCAGGGCCCTTTCCTACTAACCATGATAAATCTGAATCAAGTTATTTTAAAAGAGAACGAACCCACAGAATCATAGAGTTGGAAGGGACCTCCAGGGTCATCTGACTCCAACCCCCTGCACAAGGCAGGACATTCACAAATACCTCCCCATCCACACGCCCCCAGTGACCCCTGTTCTGGTAGGGGGAGCTGGGGAATCTCTGCACATCCCTAATAAAAACTGACTTATTTCATGATTTTTTTTGTTCCTAAAGCTGTCCTTTTATTGTTCATATTGTATCATTACTTTGTAGCCTAAGAGGTTAATAACAATAGGCACAATCCCATTGGTCCGACCATTATTGGTTCAGCCAGGTTTATTAGTCTGTTTTGTAGCTCATAGGTAATTGGCACCTTGTCTTGTATCGTGTTGAAACAGTTTTCACGATCCAGGTGAGTCTGCCTTTTCGTTCCGGCTCCGCAGAGCGATCACTACAGTCACAACACGAAGTTGCCCGCAAACGCCTCTTTTGGAAAAGAAGAGTCAGGTGTTTTCAGCTTCGAATGAGGTCGGAGGACTTGCCAAAGTGCCTGGAGTTCATACGGCCCAGGAATAAGATTATTTAACTGGCGTATTGAGCAAGAGGCGCTTTGTTTAGGGGAGAAGACCTGGCTCAGGGATACCTGGCACGATCACAAGGAGGAGGTGTTGCGAAAGACGGTTTTCTGAGAACGCGGAGAGTCTTATTTGACTCATTTATCTAAGACGTTTTTTAAGCTGCCTTTCCACCCAGCTTTGCATCCTCAAGGTGGTGAACGACGAAAACATTAAAAGAAGCTTAAACACACACACACACACCATAATGAAAAACAAAACACAGACACGGGAACAGGAAGGAGGGTCAACGAGAATCAGTGCAGGAAAGCCAGACAAAACAGAAATGTCTTCACCCACTGGTGGAAGGCAAGGCTGTAAGGGGACAGATCAGTCTTCTTGCAGAGTGAATTCCACAATTTTGGTGCCCGAATTAATGAGGTCATTTCTTGGATTGCTACCTGTGTAGCCTCTGATGGTGGGAGCACGCAAAGACGGGCCTCCAAAGATAGTGGTCATAGAATCATAGAGTTGGAAGGGGCCATACAGACCATCGACCCCCTGCCCAATGCAGGACCAGCTGGAAGTATCTCTGACAAATAATCATCCAGCCTCTTTTTGAACGCTGCCAGTGAAGGGGAGCTCACCACCTCCCTAGGCAGCCGATTCCACCTTTGAACCACTCTGACCATGAAGACGTTTTTCCTAATATCCAGCCGATACCTTTCTGCATGTAATTTAAACCTGTTGCTTTGGGTCCTATCCTCTGCTGCCAACTGGAACAGCTCCTTGCCCTCCTCCACATGGTAAAAGGTAAAGGTAAAGGTTCCCTTGCTCGAAAGCCAGTCGAATCCGACTCTAGGGTTGCGGTGCTCATCTCCACTTCAAAGCTGAAGAGCCAGTGCTGTCCGAAGAAGTTTCCGTGATCATGTGGCCGGCATGACTAAACACCAAGGCGCACGGAACGCTGTTGCCTTCCCACCGAAGTGGTACCTATTTATCTCCTTGCAATTTCTTGCTTTCGAACTGCTAGGTTGGCAGAAGCTGGAACTAGAGACGGGAGCTCACTCCGTCATGCGGCACCTGGGTCTCGAACTGCTGAACTACTGACCTTCCACAGCCTGCAGTTCAGCGTCTTAACCACTTGAGCCACTGCAGCTCCACATGACAGCCTATCAAATATTTAAAGAGAGCAATCATGTCCCCCCATATAGATTCATATGGGAGTAGGCAGTCTTTAAGGTTAAAACCATTAAAATAGTTGGACTAGAATATTACGGATGGGTCAAGGGCCTCCTTTGGTACAAAGCAGCTTCATATATTCAAGATCTTTCTACTTTGGGTGCATTTATTTTGAGTTAGAAGGGCAATCTGTTAATCCCATAAGTACAAGAATCACAGTGATTCTTGTTGACGTCTGCATTTTTAAAACCTCAGCCAACTCCACCCTTTTCTTGCCACCAGTTCGATATTGGATGAACGTCCATGAGGAATCTTAGGATTGTATTCCTAAACAGGAATGAGGAGCAATGGATTGATGCAGTGGATTGATGTAAAATGGATTGAACCGAGGGCTGACTTGACTTGTAGGGGAGGCAGGTGGCCGCACCATAAAAGAGAACATCTTTTGCATGCCCTGGGCCTAAGCTTCAATTCCTAGTATGTCCAGCTGCAATGACTAGGAAAGACCATGAGAACAAGAAGAAGAGCCCTGGTGGATCAGACCAGCAATCCATCTGCTCCAGCATCCCATCTCACACACAGACCGACCAATTCCTCTGTCGTTGCTTCTGTCCCCTGAGAGTTTCTAAGCTGAGAAACTGCTACAGATCAAAGGAGACAATCTGGAGCTTGGTGGACCAATTGTCAGCTGACTTATTGAGTTGAGCGTCATCAATGCTATCAGTCATTGGTACCAGTGAAATAATTCAAAATGAAAGAATGCAGTTCTAAATCCTGCATAAGAATTTCAATGTGCCCCATGGTCACCCTGTGAGCTTCCATGGCGCCATGGGGATCTGAACCTGGGCATCAGTCTGAGACTCTTAACTACGACCCCACAGCATGTGCCTCGGAGAAGAGTGTGGCCTTATCTCCTACAGTGGCAGGAAATGCTGCAATGAATGGGGGAGATTCTTCAGCACGCTGACATTTTAATGAAAACTGTCAGTATTCTTTCGTTTTGAAGTACTTCAGAATTACTAGTGATGGATAGTGTGGATGATATTAAGGTTGCCAGCTCCAGGATGAGAAATGCCTGGAGATTTTGGGGATTGAACCTGAG
Source organism: Gekko japonicus (assembly GCF_001447785.1). NCBI lineage: Eukaryota > Metazoa > Chordata > Lepidosauria > Squamata > Gekkonidae > Gekko > Gekko japonicus. Next base: position 185,292 of record NW_015174918.1, read on the forward strand.
GAGGGCGGGGTTTGGGGAGGGGAGTGACCTCAGCAGGGTATGACGCCCTAGAGCTCACCTTCCAAAGTGGCAGTTTTCTCCAGGTGACCTGATTTGTGCTACCTGGAGGTAACTTGTGATCCCAGTAGATCTCCAGTCACCACCTGGAGGTTGGCAACCGTAGATTATATCCAGTGCGCACTCTCTCGCTCTCCCTCCCCACAATTCCTGATGATGCAGTGGAGATCTGGAGCCATTGCCTGACTGTGGTGGTTAAATGAGTTAGAGAAAACAAACTGAAATGAACTCCTGACAAGATGGAAGTAATACTGGTGGACTTATGAAAGACTTGTCCTGGGCTTGTTTCACTGGCACACCATGCCCAGGTATGTGTTACTAGACAAGAAAGGCAGGCCAATGGTCCACATTATCAGATCTGCATCCTTACACTGTTGCATGGGAGTTGTCGTTCTTTTCTTAGGGGGAAGACCTGTCATTCTCAAGTCCCCCATGTGATCATCCTCTTGTGTCATGATCAGAGGTCATTTCGGGGGGAATCGCAGGGGATCGCAGTTCCCCCGGGTGAGGTACAGGGGGGGCATATGACGAAGCCCCGCCCCCTGCTTCCGGCCGCCCCGCTTCCGGCCCTCATTCAGCCAGGAGGAGGCAGGAGAAGAGGGAGGGTACGTTGCTTCCTCTCTGCCTCTCCCCACCCCTGCCTGCCTGGGGCCAGGGAGGGCCTTCGCGGGGCTTCCTCGCACTCCCGCCAGCCTTGCAGGTCCACCACCGGGCCCCTCATGGGGCTCGGCAGTAGAGCTGCAAGGCCGCCGGCGGCAGCCGGGACCGTTGGGGGTGGTGTGTGTGGCCTTATGACACACTTCCGGTGATGTCAGGGGGTGTGGCCTTATGACACACTTCTGGTGATGTCAGGGGGTGTGGCATATGCTAATGAGTTGTGCTAATGAGTTCCCCTAGCTCTTTTTCTACGAAACGACCCCTGGTCATGATGGAAGAGCTGCTCTGATGGGCTGCCTTCACATGGATGTCACCCTGTAGCACACGAAGCAAGCCTGTTGAAACACCTTGTGCACAGGTGCTATCTGCTCAAGAGGGCATTCAAGCTGAACTTCAAACAAAACCATACAGGCCACCCGGCAAGGGTATCATCTCGAGTGTGAACACACCGTTCCGTAGGCTAAGTCTGAACGGCAACTGTCTTTGCATCAAGGTTCAGGATGCTTTAGGGTTGCCAAGTCCCCACTGGCTGCCGGTGGGGGGTAGGGATGCTCCAGGTTGGGGAACTCCTGGAGATTTGGGGGTGGAGCCTGGGGAGGACAGGGACCTCGGTGGGGTACCGTGCCACAGAACCCATCTTCCAAAACATTCACATTCTCCAGGGGAATTGATCTCTGTTGTCTGGGGATGAGCTGTAACTCCAGGAGGATCCTTAGGTCCCACCTGGAGGCTGGCATCCCTACGAAAGCTGGGATTTTACCTTCAGGGAAGCAACCTTAACCACTACTCCCCTTTTGGTGTAGTGGTTAAGTGCATGGACTCTAATCTGGGAGAACCGGGTTTGATTCCCCACTCCTCCACTTGCACCTGCTGGATGACCTTGGGCAAGCCATAGTTCTGGCACAGCTGTTCTTGAAAAAGGGCAGTTTCTGTCAAGAGCTCTCTCAGCCCCACCTCCCTCACCGGGTGTCTGTTGTGGGGAGGAGAAGGGAAAGGAGTTTGTAAGCCGCTCTGAGACTCCTTCGGGTAGTGAAGGGCGAGATATAAATCCAATGTCCTCCTCCTCCTCTTCTTCACTGGAATAAAGGGGGTAAATGTCCAGTGGCTGCCCTTAGACTATTTAAGGCCAAAGCTTTGCCTCTGCTCACATATGGAGCCCCCCATCAACATTACAGCAAACCTCAAGAAAGCAGATACAGTTCCTTTCGAAATTCTTGAGAGCAATTTTACACGTCCCCAGTGGGGTTCCAAATACTCTTATTCGTATAGAGACAGGTATGGTCACAGTTGAGGCAAAGCTGTGGATTGCAGTGACAATGTTTTGGCTAAAGCTAGCTTTCCTACCCAAGGGATTGACAAGTCTAATGATACTAGATCACTTTGAACCACCTTGGTTTAAGGTGCTAGAGAAGAAATGAGCCTCTTACGGCTTGTCTAAACAACATGGGTTACGAAAAGGCCAAGTCTATGGCAAAACAGAGAGTACTGGATATCTCAAGACAACACGATTTAAACAAGATAAGGAAATGGTGAGTCTTCTTGGCTCCAGATAACAGAGTAATCCCTATGCCCCAACTCTCCCATTTACTAAATCAGGACTGCAGAAGAACATTTACACTAATGCGCTGGGATGTACTCCCGTCTGCAGTCCTGGAAGGAAAATTTAATAAAACTCCTTATGAAGAAAGGATATGTCCCTGTTGTGCAGATGGTATTGAGTCTATAGAACACATAATATTTGACTGTAAGGGATATAACAACATCCGCAAATCTCTTCCTTTCTCTAAGACACTTCCTCTTTCTCGTATGCAAAGCATCTGTCTTTTAAGAAGTTTTTTATCGGATAGGCAAGCAGAAGTTACTCATCAGGTGGCTAGGTTTGGATGGTCTGCCCTAAGAATTAGAAAAACTATAGTAGCTCAAAAAGAGGACAATTAAGATTTAGTTGTATTAATTTTAATTATTATGGTTTTTATGGAGTTTCCCCCTTTTTAAAAAACCTGCTTTTAAAATTCTGCTTCTATTTTAATGTCATATGCATCATTTATGTTGCAAGATATGCCATCGGTGTACTATGTACTGGTCAATGACCGTGAATAAAACTTCTTCTTCTTCTTCTTCTTCTTCTTCTTCTTCTTCTTCTTCTTCTTCTTCTTCTTCTTCTTCTTCTTCTTCTTCTTCTTCTTCTTCTTCTTCTTCCTCTTCTTCTTCCTCTTCTTCTTCCTCTTCTTCTTCCTCTTCTTCTTCCTCTTCTTCTTCCTCTTCTTCTTCCTCTTCTTCTTCCTCTTCTTCTTCCTCTTCTTCTTCCTCTTCTTCTTCCTCTTCTTCTTCCTCTTCTTCTTCCTCTTCTTCTTCCTCTTCTTCTTGTTCTTCCTCTTCCCCTCCTCCTACCCCTTCTTCTTGAATTCTGTCCCTTTTCTGGACACTGAGAGAATGAAGTCAGGCATTCCCATTGTGCCACCTCATTACCTGGAAACATTATTGCAGGTAAAAGGTGGCCTTTCTGGAGAAGGTGGTTCTCACCCTTCAGAAGCATCCTCATAAACAATCTCTTATGTGAATTGGCAATCCTGCCTGATCCACATGAGTCAAAGGGTTCTCTTGCCAGCCTTATAAAACGCTTCTGGCCTCCATGAATAAGATGCCGAAGATCATGTCAGCCAGATTGGCGCTGCAGTTTCTGGAAAGGGCAGATCTTGCTTTCCCTCTCCGAGTGCCCCCCCACACTTGGAGATTTTATCCCATCACCCCGCCGCCTGGGAGAAGGGTTCTTCATTAAAGGAGAGAAGCTTTGAGTCTCCAAAAGAATTGAGAAGACTGGGATTGAAGTTAGACTTATTGGTGTGAGGCTGAGCTGCATGGTAATCAAAGGTCTTCTGCTTACATGCGTTCAGCAACAATTCTCCATAAAGAATGACTTCTTTCCTCCCATAGGCCATGATCACACACACTAAATAATCCACTTTCAATGCACTTTCAAACTGAATTTTGCCAGTACACTCGTTTGTCCCTATTGTGTTTGTCCTAACTCCTTTCAACCAATCAGAAAACATCTCTCTGAAGATGCGAAAAAAGCAGTTGACTATGAATACAGGAAAATATTTTAAAGAGATATTGATACAGTGGATCTTTTACACGCAGTGTAGGGTTGCCAGCCCCCTGCTGGAGGTGGGGGATTCCCCACCCCTGGGACCTTCTTCTCCCCCACCAATCAGGTGGCTAGCAGGGGGACTTAACAGTAGTGGGGGGGAAGGCCCAGGCCACATCACCGGCAATGTGGTGACGCCAATTCCAGTGTGTACAGGAAGTGACACCATCATGTCAGTAACATCCAGGTAATGCTCTGGTATTTGGGCTAAAACTCTACGGTAGAAGTCATTTTTGCCATAGAGTTGTTGCCCAAATGCCAGAGTGTCACAGAATATCCCAGTGTGATGATAAGATGCTACCAGACTCTTGCTCTTTTCTGCTGCTGCAGACAAACTAACACGGCTACCCATCTTGATCTAGGACTATTTTTATTTATTTAATTATTCAGTTTATACCCCGCCCTATCCCACACGTGTATGCCTCCTCCCCCATCCCTCTGCACCATGGGAATTACATGGCTACCATTTCCATTGAGAAACCGCTGAGGAAATCTCTTTGGTGTTCCCCAACATCTCTCAGATTTGGACCCAGAAGGTCAAGTCAGATACATCACAGATGAGGTGAAATCTGAGGATGGATTACAAGAGAGTGAGAACTCCACATAGGCCGGGAGTTACAAGTGTAAGGGATTTGTTTATTTAAAACATTTTATCTGGCGGGGAGGGCGGAATATAAATTTGATAAATAAATAAGTATCTGTTTTATCAAAGATATCAAGTGCAAAGCCACTGGAAAGATGGTTTTTTTCCCCCAGGTGGCTGAGGAGGGATCTATGAGAAGACTCACTGAAATATATAGTAAAGCTTCTTCCACACAGGGATTAACCCTATCCCTCTCAACCTCTTCTTCTTCTCTAGGCTGAACATTCCCAATCCCCACAGGCTTAGTTTCCAAACCCCAGCCATCCTGGTGGCTTTTCTCGGCCCCCGTCCTAAAGTTTCTACGTCCTTCCCAGAAAAAGGCCTGCAGAACTGGACACCATACTCCAGAGGGGGATCTGAACAAGTGTGGTTGCTTCCAAAAGCAGTTGGGGGCTTCCCACTGGCCACATGACCCTGTGCGAAAGCAGCTTTACTATACGAGCACTACTAGAATTGAGCTGGGGAAGGGGAACAGTATGAATAGAAATTGAAATAGAAATTCGTGTGAGTGTTAAGCGCCATCAAATTGCTTCTACGTTATGGCAACATTAAACATTAATGACTTCCAAAATGTCCTATCATTAACAGCCATTCTCGGGTCTTGCAAACTGAGGGCCTTTGTGGCTTCCTTGATTGAGTCCATCCATCTCACGTTGGGTCTTCCTCTTTTCCTGCTGCCTACAACTTTCCCCGGAGCTGCGGTGGCTCAAGTGGTTAAGACGCTGAACTGCAGGCTGTGGAAGGTTAGTAGTTCAGCAGTACGAGACCTGAGTGTGCTGCAAGACGGAGTGAGCTCCCGTCTCTAGTTCCAGCTCCTGCCAACCTAGCAGTTCGAAAGCAAGAAATTGCAAGTAGATAAATAGGTACCACTTCGGTGGGAAGGTAACAGCGTTCCGTGCGCCTTGGTGTTAGTCATGCTGGCCACATGACCACGGAAACTTCTTCGGACAGCGCTGGCTCTTCGGCTTTGAAACAGAGATGAGCACCGCAACCCTAGAGTCGGACTCGACTGGCTTTCGAGCAAGGGAACCTGTACCTTTACAACTTTCCGCAGCATTCTTGTCTTTTGTAGTGAGTCTTCTCATAATGTCACCAAAGTACAACAACCTTAGTTTAGTCACTTTAGCTTCTAGGGAGAGTTCAGGCGTGATTTGATCTAGAACCCACTTGTGTGTGTCTTTTTGGCGGTCCACACGGTATCTGCAAAACTCTCCTCCAACACCAAGTTTCAAATAGATCCAATTTTTCCTTTCTGCTTTCTTCATTGTCCAACTTCCACACCCATACATAGTAATTTGGGGAGGAGAAGAAGAGGAGGAGGAGGAGGAGGAGGAGATTCGATTCATACCCTGCCCTTCACTACCTGAAGGCATCTCAGAGCGGCTTACAATCTCCTTTCCCTCCCCCTCCCCACAACAGACACCCTGCAAGCAGTGTTCCCTCTAAGCTGAGTTAGTGTGAGCTAGCTCACGGTTTCTTAGCCTCCAGCTCACACATGTTTGTCTTCGCTCAGGAAGGAGGGCTCCCGAGCAAACTAATTTACGAAGTAGCCAAATCGCTGGCTCACAACTTTAAGGCCAGTAGCTCACAAAGTAGAATTTTTGCTCACAGGAATCCATAGCTTAGAGGGAACATTGCCTGCAAGGTAGGTGGGGCAGAGAGAGCTCTCTCGAGAACTGCCCTTGAGAGAACAGCTCTGAAAGAACTTATGATTGACCCAATGTCACACCAGCAGCTGCATGTGGAAGAGTGGGGAATCAAACCTGGTCCTCTCAGATTAGAGTCCGCGCACTTAACCACTACACCAAACGGTCCTATGAAGTATCTTGATCTCGGTCGCTAGCAATACATCCTTATACTCAAGAATGCTCTCTAGCTCTTTCGTGGCTGTCCTTCCAATCTCAATGTCCTTCTGATTTCTTGGTCGCAGTCTCCCTTTTGGGTGCTGTTGGAGCCAAGGAATAAAAATTCATGCATCCCATGACTTGCTTGCTCTCTTGTCCATACTTGTGCCCCGACTCATATTGCTAAATATAGGCTGAAATTCCTTTGTTTAGAGGAAAGATGCCGCCAAAAGGAGAAAGGGAAACGACATCTGCCCATAATGTCAGGAGCATAAAGGAAACGACCATCAGCTGTCACTGCTGACCCCCCCTCCTCATCCCAATGAATAAAGAAGAAGCTATAAAATGTCAGTTCATGTCTGGGACACCAACGATAGGCAAAGTTGTGTGCAATGAATCAACCCTCTTTTTATCAGCCCGTAAATCCTGCCACTGTCCGAGTCATGCATGCATATCCGTATTTTTTTTGCCAGGGACCAGGAAAGTGAAAGAGCGTCCAGGTGACGGGATGCCGGGAAGTTAGAAAATAGCTTTTGTCAATTTGCAAAAACAAACGGGTCATGTGCACAAAGAACGGCCTGCGGAAAGGAAACTGAGTCACGCTGCAGCCTCCCCAAAGACCCTCGCTCCTCCATTCCAGTGTCCGACCCCCTCTTTCTGTAGATCTTTTTGGTAAACAAGAAGCGAAGGGGTCAAGGGATTCCATTTAGGCTTTGCTGGACAGGATAACCTCTTCTGTAAGCATATCTTCTGATCAGTTGTTATGGTGTTTCTTCCCCATCCTTCCAGTTAAAGATATTTGCTCGTATCCTTTCTCCCGTCGTTAAACTCTGGTTTATCGTTGGGTTCCGCCGCAGAGCCAATTTAACAGCAAGCGATTCCCCCACCACCACCACTTTTTCCCCCAAATCCAACATGCAATATTTGTTTTATGTATTTAAATCATTTTATGCCATCTTTCCCCCCATATAGGGTTCCCAAGGCAGCCAAGATGAAACCTTGAAAATATTTGAATGTTACAAACAGCATTTAAAATAATATAGACAATAATTCAGTAAAAAACCATAAACACATAAACATGGAACGCCAAAAGCAGGGAGGAGCTCCAATAACAGTTATCAGGGGGTACACCAAAAGAAACAGAGAAGGTGTTCACCCATGGGCAGAAGACAACGATAGAGGGAGACTGGTGAAGCTCCCAGGGGAGATGGTTCCTAAGTTTTGGTGCCACCACCGAGAAGGCTCTTTCTCGGGTTGCCACCTGTGTATCCTCAAATGGCAGGGTCGCTCAAAGCAGGGCCACCAAAGATGACCAGCATTGATGGGTAGGTTCATATGGAAGAAGAAGAGAAGGAGGAGGAGGAGTGGAGGAGATTGGATTTATAGCCCGCCCTTCACTCGGAGTCTCAGAGCGGCTTACAAACTCCTTTTCCTTCCTGTCCCCACAACAGACACCCAGTGGTGTAGGTGGGGCTGAGAGAGCTCTTTCCAGAGCTGTCCTTTAGAGAACAGCTCTGACAGAACTATGGCTTGCCCAAGGTCATCCAGCAGGTGCGAGTGGAGGAGTGGGGAATCAAACCCAGTTCTCCCAGCTTAGAGTCCGCACACTTAACCACTACACCAAACTACACCACTACACCAAACTGGCTCTCCTAAAGGTTGTCCTTAAGGTGGAGATGAAATGAACGGGGGTGGAGAGGTGGGACTCAAGCACACCATTAAAGGCATGATCCAGCACAGTCAAGTCCCATTGGTTTAACTGCAAAAGATGTAAGCCTGTGCTTTCCCATTCCTTTAGAAGACAACATGCCACAACAGTAGGGTAGCAAATGAGCATGGTGGGGTATATCCTGTCCCTTTAATGGAGGCTTAGTGTGTGGAAATGGGCAAGGATAGCTTTTCATGGCATGGATGGCAATAACTTTCCAGGAAGCCTCTATTAAAGAGACGGGGCATGTTTGTACTCCAAGCAACTGACAATCCATCTCAACAGTCCGGAGATTCCACTCAGCAAGACGGAGAACTCTCGTTTTAAAATCCTTAGGATATTAAAGTTGTGCCCTTGAACATGTTTCAAATTAATTCATAGTCCTGTAATGAGCTGAGTGTTTGTTCTGTTAATTTAATTTGCTAACTGACAGGAGCTAGTTAATTCAGTCATATTACTGAGATCTTTGCATAATCTGCATTGGCCACTGGTTTATTTCCAAATTCAAAGTGCTGGTTTTCACTGTTAAAAACTTTTAGTCGACAGGGATCTACATCGTTGGCTGGACCACGTCTCCCCAAATAAATCCTTGAGAGTATCACTCTCATCACTACAGTAGCAAAATAGAAGAAGGGGAGGAGGAGGAGGAGGAGAAGGAGATTGGATTTATACCCCGCGGTATAATGACTTCAGAGCGGTTTACGGACTCCTTTCCCTTCCCCTCCCCACAACAGACACCCTGTGAGGTAGGTGGGGCGGAGAGAGCTCTTTCCAGAGCTGTCCTTGAGAGAACAGTGCTGACAGAACTATGGCTTGGCCAAGGTCATCCAACAGCTGCGAGTGGAGGAGTGGGGAATCAAGCCGGGTTCTGCCAGATTAGATGACCAGCATTGATGGGTAGGTTCATCCGGAAGAAGAAGAGGAGGAGGAGGAGCAGGAGGAAATTGGATTTATAGCCCGCCCTTCACTCGGAGTCTCAGAGTGGCTTACAAACTCCTTTCCCTTCCTGTCCCCACAACAGACATCCTGTGAGGTAGGTGGGGCTGAGAGAGCTCTTTCCAGAGCTGTCCTTGAGAGAACAGCCCTGACAGAACCAGGGCTATTTTTGGGCACGAATGCACAGGAACGGAGTTCCGGCTGGCTCCCAAGTTGGCCACGCCCAGCAGGAACACATTAGCATAATAGGCCACACCCAACAGCAGGAACTCATTAGGATTGGCTACATTAGGGGTGTGTGGCCTAACATGCAAGGGAGTTCCTGCTACAAAAAAACCCCTGGGTTTTGACAACAAACAAGGTAAACAGAATAAGAAGCAAAAGGTGGGTGTGGCTGGATGAGCACACTTCTGGTAACATGGGGTGTGGCCTAATATGCCAATGAGGTGTGCTGTCATGGGTGTGGCCTAATATGCTAATGAGTTTCTGCTGTTGGGTGTGGCCTATTATGCTAATGAGTTCCTGCTGGGCTTTTTCTACAAAAAGAGCCCTGGACAGAACTATGGCTTGGCCAAGGTCATCCAGCAGCTGCGAGTGGAGGAGTAGGGAATCAAGCCCGGTTCTGCCAGATTAGAGTCCGTGCACTTAACCACTACACCAAACTGGAGGTTAGGATGGTGTTAGCTCTTACTCTGGGTTTTCAGGGGCAGCCTCAGTGCTTCAAAATGGACTGTCTAGAGAAGCATGTGAATCAGGCTTGCCAGCCTCCAGGTGGGGCCTGGAGCTCTCCTGGAATCACGACTAATCCCCAGACTAGAGAGCTCAGTTTTTCCCTGGAGGAAATGGCAGCTTCGAACTCTATGGCCTCACATCCTTACTGATCTTCTGCCCCTTCCCCAAAGTCCGCCCTTCCTCATATATTCCACTCTCCGAGACACTGCCCTCAAATCTCCAGGAATTTCCCAAGCCAGAGTTGGCAAACCCGGAAGTGACATTGGGTAGCTCTAGGAATTGCCGTGGCATTTCCAGTGATTCCCAGAGCAACCTGATGTCACTTCCGGGTTGTCATTGTGGTGGGTGCTGCCCAGGTGTTGCTTGCTGTTGTTATTGTTGTTTTAAACTAAAATGACGGCTGCCAGCAGGTGGCCTCCTGCCATAGCCCTATATCACTCTATTAACTAGACAAAGACAAGAAGGTGGTTTGTATTTATACCAGACATCACTAATCCACGGTTTTCATAATTGCAGGGCCCAAAGTTCTACGCCTCAAGAGACATGCAATCTGTGCGTCTTTAACGGACTCCAGCCTCAAAAGTTAACATCCTGAATCGATAACAGCAGGAACTCATTAGCATAATAGGCCACACCTAACAGCAGAAAATCATTACCATATTAGGCCACACCCCTGATTGTTCCGCTCAGGGGTCTTGTCGTAGAAAAAGAGCTGCCGGAGCTCATTAGCATAACTCATTAGCATAACTCATTAGCATAACTTATTTGCATATGCCACGCCCCTTGACATCACCGGAAGTGACAGAAGGCCACACCCCCTGACATCACCCCCTGACATTACCGGAAGTGTGTCAGAAGGCCACACCCACCACTCAGGCTCCACCCCAAAATTCTCCAAGGTATTCCCAACTCAGAGCTAGGGAGCCTATCTGATGGCACACACAAGCAAACCAGAAGGCCACACCCCCTGACATTACCGGAAGTGTGTCAGAAGGCCACACCCACCACTCAGGCTCCACCCCAAAATTCTCCAAGGTATTCCCAACTCAGAGCTAGGGAGCCTATCTGATGGCACACACAAGCAAACCACCCATGTCAGATAAAGAGGGAGGATACCAGGATACCAGGGCAGTTATAAGTCTGTAGGTGGCGCTATGTTCATTAATATTAAGTGTTACAGCCATATATTTTTGGCTGATGATGGCTGGAGATCGATCCTGCAACCTGTGACTCTAGTATTTGAAGAGGCATAAATGAGCAACCAGAAGAGAGTTATAACCCACTCAATTGTCTGTGCCAGATTTTCTATCCTCACACTGTTGTCTTACCATTTGCAGAAGGGATGGGCATTAATCAGACAAAAGATAAGTGATTCTGTTTTCCAGAACAGGCATGCAATGACACACAGAGCTTGTTAACCTTTAACTTTAGATCTAAAAAGTGTGCAAACTACATAAACTTCTTACCGCCACCAAGGCAGAGCACAGCTTTCACATTTGCATGTTGTATAAAGTTTTTCCATCAGCAATCCTGGAGGGTTCTTATGAGCACATTTTAGGGTCCTTTTTGTCCTTGTGGTGCAGAGATGAGAGCCCACATTTACAGAATGGAGAGTCTCAGTTTACTTCCCACAACTAGAAAAGATACCTTTACACATTTATCTGCTATTTCACACATTTATTGCTTTACACCTCTTGACCTTAAAACCTTAGCTTGCTATTTAGTTTTGTCTTTGCATATCATTAAAACATCTTCATCATGTTACATTTTAATTTGCTGTTCAGCCCTCTGTCTATGAGTTTGAACCTTACCTACCATTCCAATGTATTTCAAAAAGTGTGCCTTGCGCATGAAAGCTTGAATAAACCTTTGTTGGTCTTAAAGGTGCCACCAGACTCTAAATTTGCTCTACTGCTTCAGACTAATGTGGCTGACCACCTTGATCTCGAGCCCACATGTCCTTGTTTTGTATTATTATAAAGCCATTAAAGATAAAATAATTGCTGCACCTTGGACTATCGTACCAAGCCGATGTCAGCTAGCTGCCATGTTTCACTTGCATTTGTCCTTTCCTGACTGTGGCGCGAGTGCGCATGCTTGCTCGCTTGCTTTGCTCGCTTGCTGTAAACAGCGATAGGGAGGCACTCATGAGACCGTGCGAACTGGCGCTGCCAGACTGGGTTATCTGACTAACCTTGAGGAGGAGGGAGGGCTTGCATTCCACTGTTGGTGTGAATATTTCTGCTCTCATGAGGCACAGAGAGTCTCCCGTTCATTATGTAACCTCCCGCCAGGATAATTCCCGTGCGCGCGCTTGGATTTAATCTGCTTAGCCAATTGCATCATCATGTTATATGTAGTGATGCATCCACCCCATTGTCATTCCTAACAAGATACCTGTAGATCATGACAACGGACCTGTAGTCTAATAAAGCATAACGATTCCCTGGAAACGTGTGTGGAGATTTGCATGCTGTTGAACCTGACAAAATTGTTAGGGATCCCCTTTACCCCCATCGGACCAATTCTCTCCTGAACGAGATGAGTGGCCCCGGTGGGACAGGGGTGCCTACCTCAACAACCACGTCGGTGACTACCCCGACAACCACGGCGGTGCCTACCCCGACTACCACAGCAGTGCCAGTGACGGTACCTACGATGGTGCCCACCACAGCTCCATCCACGACAGCACCGGCAATACCCACTCCGACGACTTCGGGAACGGGGCTGCCAGTGACGATGGCCCTACGGATGATGGTGAGCCCAGGAGGGCCGGTGTCAACGGATGGAGGGGCCACACCTTGATTGAGAACCTCATCCCTGTGCATTTGGGAAAGGGGGTGACCTACTGCCGCAAAGATAGGGACTGGAGCCGGCATTTGGGAGACTCCACGCAAACTACCTGGTCGATGCCAGGGAGTCGGAGTCGGAACAGTATTTTTGACCCCCGGTCGAGCTCAGGGAGCTTTGGGATGACCCCGGGTAGACCCATCATGTTCCCATCGAGATCTTCGTTAAGTCCGGGACGGGACGTGGATGGGAAGCTGGATAGCCTGGAACTGGACTGCTGCACTATAATGTGGGACATGGGGCAATTGCTCCAGAATCTTCTGGGGATAATGGCCCATGCGGTGCAGCCCCAACTGGCTGTTCCACGGGCCCCACCAATACTCCCCCCCGGACCTGGCCCGGGCCGGGCCAGCTGGTCCCTCAGCCGGCTCCGCCGCCGCCTCCCCCCCCTCCGTGGCCGCCACCGCACCCAGCGCAGCCTGCAGCCCCCCTACCTCCGCCGGCCATGCCACGGCCAAAGGACTGACTTGACGTTACTTTTGATGGCGACCCGGAGAACCTCTCTTTACGCATTTTTCTTGCTTGGGACATTGCCGTGACACTCTGTCACATCTGGCACTGTGCATACTTTCCTGTTTCTCCTGGCTGTTAAGAACACCAGGGATAGTCCCAGTGGGCCGATGGCTTGGGGCTGCCCCCCTTGCCAGGGCTACCCTGATCCCAGGCTCAGTGCAAGGAGGTGGGAGTAGGGTTGCCAACCCCAGGGTTGGAAATTCCTGGAGATTGGGGGGGGGGCAAAGCTGCAGAGGGACTCAGCAGGGTACAATGTCATACAGTCTACCCTCCAAAGCAGCCATTTTCTCCAGGGAACTGATCTCTGTCCTCTGCGGGGCTTCACCACGTGACCGCCCCGCCCCCTAGAGGTTCTCTTCCGGAGCGCCGTACCGGAGCGCTCCCCCCCGACTAGAGCCCTGGTTCCGCTCATTAGCACATTAGGTCGCACCCCCATGTTACCAGAAGTGCGGTTATCCAGCCACACCCACCTTTTGCTTCTTATTCTGTTTACCTTGTTTGTTGCCAAAACCCAGGGCCTTTTTTTGTAACAGGAACTCCTTTGCATGTTAGGCCACACACCCCTACTGTAGCCAATCCTAATGCGTTTCTGCTGTGGGTGTGGCCTATTATGCTAATGAGTTCCTGCTGGGCGTGGCCAACTTGGGAGCCAGCCGGAACTCCGTTCCTGTGCGTTCCTGCCCAAAAATAGCCCTGGATAACACGATGGGATTTCAGAAGCAGAGTGGGCAGGAGGGGATAAATTCAGGTTAGAATAAGTGGAAAGCCCCAGCAGACTCTCGCCTTCTGCATTAACTAGCTTCCTCATACCTTCCGAAGACACGCTATGCCAGTCTGGGGAGTCAACCTGCCAACAGAGCCGGCTGCCTAGCTAATCATTTACTCTTGCAAATTGGCAATTGTAGCTGAGGAGGCTGTTTTTTAAGAAACCGTTGGGTTCCTCCAATGGATTTCAAAATATAGGCACTTGTGTGAACTGGAGTGTGTGCATGCCTGGGAAATATTATGCCGCTAAATTGATTTGAAGGGATCCTTCCGAAGGAAGACAAATCCCCCCCAGCCAGCTGGCTCCCAAGAGAGTGGTATGCAAATGAAGAACCAGAAAGAAAAGATGTGCTGAATGAACCCGGAAAAGGGGGGGGGGGAGGATGCTTCCTTTATTAAAGGGGTTGCCAACCTCCAGGCGAGGGCTGGCGATCTCCTGGAACGACAATTTATTGCCAGAAGACAGAGATTTCCCCTGGAGAAAATGGCTGCCTTGGGGGGTGGGTTTCATGGCATTATGCCTGAGGTCCCTCCCCTCCACAAAACCCACCCTCTCTAGGATCCAACGTGAAATCTCCAGTAATTTCCCAACGCAGAGTGGCAACCTTATGAACATATTTGAGATTATTTCCCATGCTGCATTTTTTTTTTTTTGCAATTAACTAATAGCTCAAGTGGTTAAGACACTGAAGACGCTGAACTGCAGGCTGTGGAAGGTCGGTAGTTCAGCAGTTCAAGACCCGAGTGTGCCACATGACGGAGTGAGCTCCCGTCTCTAGTTCCAGCTCCTGCCAACCTAGCAGTTCAAAAGCAAGAAATTGCAAGTAGATAAATAGGTACCGTTTCGGTGGGAAGGTAACAGCGTTCTGTGCGCCTTGGTGTTTAGTCATGCCAGCCACATGCCCACGGAAATGACTTCAGACAGCGCTGGCTCTTCTGCTTTGAAACGGAGGTGAGCACCACAACCCTAGAGTCCGACTCGACTGGCTTTTGAGCAAGGGAACCTTTACCTTTAATAGATTAATTACTTCGTTTATACCTCTCCTTTCTCCCCAATGGGGACCCAAAGCGGCTTACGTTGTTTCTCCCTTCCTCCAATTTATCCTCACAACAATCCTGTGAGGTAGGTTAGGTCGGCCGGGTGTGACTAGCCCAAAGTCACCCAGCAATTTTCCATGGCAGAGTGGGGATGTGAACCTTTGATCTCAGACCCCAGCCCAGCCCACTCCAATCCCTATACCACCTTGGCTGTCTAGAATATCCTCAGCTATTAAAAGCAAGGAGGGACTCACTTAAATCAAATCTTTTTATTTTCTTTGATTTCACAGCATTGGTTTTCAAGCTGAGTTTGGGGGATCTCTGAGTATCCTCAAAAGTTTATTTATTTTTTTGGATTCCAACCCTCTCACCATCCTGGTTGCCCTCTTCTGGACACGCTTGAGCTTGTCAACATCCTTCCTAAAATGTGGTGCCCAAAACTGGACACAGTACTACAGGTGGGGCCTGACCATAGAATAGAGAACGGTGTTCTCTATCGGAAGACAAGAACGCAAAGAGAGCTTGGCCACTGCTATGGATTCCCCCCCCCCCCGAAACGTAAAGCTTTCAAGGGAAGTCTGGCATATTCTCAAGTGCATCTGCAGTCCATGAGACGTAGGCTTGATGTGCGTGTACACATGGCAGGCAAACTCATGCCCGTGCCCTCAGTTGCCTTTGCTCAATCAACAGCAGTGGGAGAAAAATGAAGCGGAGGTATAGAAATGATATCACAATGTCCACGACACTCTGGGAATTTTCCTTAATCTCTATGGGAGTGCCACAGGGCTCGGTCCTGGGCCCGGTGTTGTTCAATGTTTTTATAAATGACCTGGAGGAAGACATAGAGGGGATGCTTATCAAATCTGCAGATGACACGAAGCTGGGTGGGATTGCTAATTCTGAAGAAGACAGAGTCAGGATTCGACTGGCTTTCGAGCAAGGGAACCTTTACCTTTACCTTTAAGATGGAAGAAAGAAAAGCCAAGCTGCCAGGGAGAGGGACGTTCCTGGCCCTCATGCTCTTTTGTCGGGATCAAGGCCGGGTCATCTCATCTGTATTCATTGCTTACCTGACGAAATGCCTGCCTTTCGCCATGTTGCTGCTCTTCATTACCAGGCCTGTCTGTCGCTGTCACCTGAGTAACTTTCCTTCCTTTGATTTTAATCACTCCTGTCTGATTGACTCAAGGCACCGTTTCATTAAGCTTTACTATGCTCATAAACACACCGTGCGGGGTGGTGGGGTGGTGGGGGGTGCGCCTTGTCTCTCATTCCTACTATTTTTATCTTCCGTTCCTTTCCCTCAGGCTGTCTGTCTCCTCCTGGGGGTTGCCCATGTTCTAGTCACTGTGGCTGTGGAAAACATCTCCGCTAGTTCAGCTTGATACTCCATCCAAAAGCCTTTCCTCCTACAAGCTGAGGGCCCTCAAGGAATTGTGGGAAGGGGGGCATAACCTGGAAGCCCATACCCATTCCCCAATATCGCCCACTGCAGGACTTTATAACCTTTCAGTGGCTGAAGGAGTCTTATTGCCCCTCCCCATTAGGGTTGTCAGGTCCCCCGGGGGGCGGGGGGTTGCACGCTGGTCGGATCCGGCCACCAGGGGGAACCCTGCCCCCAAAGTGTGGAATTGAGCTGATGTGCCCGGCGCAATGACCTCAGCTGGAGGTGACGTCATCGCGCCAGGCATGTCGTCGGGGGGGGGGGGTGCTTTAGCATTCGGCCTTAAAATTCTACGGTACCATAGAGTTTTAAAGTCGAACACTAGAGCATCCCTCAACAGCGTGCCCGGCATGATACTCCCCAAACTCTTCTTTAAGTATTCCTAAAGCTACTGTACATCACTTCCGGGTTTCCCCCAGAAGTGATGGAGTGTCACATCGAATATCGTGCCCCATTTCTCCACCACCAAACCTTCTGCCAGTCGCCAGATACAGCCTGGCAACCCTGTTTTAGAATATGTTTCCAGCCCACAGTTAAGGGGTGGGGTGGGGGGACACTGAGAAAGAGAGGAAAGACGACATAAGGTTTTGTTTCTAGAAGGTGAAGGCCCCAAACATCCAGCACAGGAAAGAGTAACGTCTTTTATCTTCATCAGAATTTCAGGTGCAATTGGGCTGCCAGATCCCCTGGGGGGGGGGGTTGCCCGCCAGCCCGCCAGCCTGGATCCAGCCGGCAGGGGGGACCCCACCCCCAAAGTGCTTGGATCACACCAGGCATGTTGCCGGGGGGGACCCTCTAGCATTCGGGCTGAAAACTCTATGGTATCGTAGAGTTTTCAGGCCAAGTGCTACAGCGTCCCCTGGCGACATGTCAGGTGCGATGAGGTCACTTCCGGGTGACATCACTGCGGCGCTCGTGCGCAAAACTTCCAAACCAGGAGCTGTTTCCCCCCCGCTGGAAAGAGGTAGGGACCTGGGAACCCTAGGTACAAAGGGAACTTTCCAATCGTTACCTCAGCTTTGCAGGCTGACTAACCAAGCTCAATGCCCGTCATCCTGTTCTGGTACTGAGATCAGAGACTCTCCAAGTACCCATCTCCTTTTACGGTAGCCAACCTCCAGGTCAGGACTGGAGCTCTCTCAGGATGATGACTGATCTCCAGGTTACAGAGATCAGTTCCCCTGGAGGAAATGGCTGCTTTGGAGGGTGGATTCCATGGCATTATAACATGTGGAGGTCCCTCCCCTCCCCTCCCCAAACCCTGCCCTCCACAGGGCCAACCCGCAAATCTCCAGGAATGTCCAGCCTGGAGTTGGCAGCTGTAACTTAGGTGGGACTGCCTGAGAGGTCTAAAAGGGACTTGGAAGCGGCGCGAAACTTCTTCGTCTTGACATTTAGCATTCTAAGAAATTGCTGCTATATGGGAAAGCCTAGCCATTCCTGGGGGGAAAGGGTAAATTTAGGGAAATCATGCAATGTGTCAAAGTTAAAGAAAAAATTCTCTAATATGTTATTGCTGATGAGAAAAAAAATGTAATCATGGTTCAACATTTGTAAATTATGATAATGTGGTAACCTAATCTGTACAGTGATTGTGTACATAGAATTTTCCTTTCCTTTCATCCAAGAAAAGCTCTATGATACATTGAATCTTGAGCGGTGAATAGCTGTTGTTAATCACTTATCACCAAATAGACAAAAGGAATAAGAAAAACTGAGTTCTTTTGGGATCTCTGTCAAGGAAGAACGAGGAGGAGGAGGAAGAGATGGATAGATTTATACCCCTCTCCACTTAGAGTCTCAGAGCCATTTACAATCTCCTTTCCCTTCCCCTCCCCACAACAGACACCTGCGAGGTAGGTGGAGCTGAGAGAGCTCTTTAGAGAACTGCTCCTGAGATAACAGCTCTGAAAGAACTTGTGACTGAACCAAGGTCACACCAGCAGCTGCATGTGGAGGAATGGGGAATCAAACCCGGTTCTCCCAGATTAGAGTCAGCGCTCCTAACCACTGCACCAAACTCTTAAGGAGGGAGTTGTTTCGTTTGTCTTTCCACCAAACAAACCACACTACACTTAGGTAACTAGGTCATTGGAATAAACATCAGAATGAGCTTGCAAACACAGTGAACTGTAACGCCTCCTGAAATTAGCATACAAAGGACACTCCAGAAGGATCAGTGCTATCGTATCAATCTTGCCTAAGGAACAGGGGCAGATTTGTTCAGAATAAGGTAAATACATGAACCTACCTCTCATAACTGCTGAGGAGTGAGCATTTAGACTGGCCAGAATTAATGCCCTTAACAGAGCCAGTTTGATGTAATGGTTAAGTGCGCTGACTCTAATCTGGGAGAACCGGGTTTGATTCCCCACTCCTCCACTTGCACCTGGCTGGATGGCCTTGGGCAGGCCGTAGTTCTGATAAGAGCTGTTCTTGAAAAAGAGCCGTTTCTGTCAGAGCTCTCTCAGCCCCACCTCACAGGGTGTCTGTTGTGGGGAGGGGAAGGGAAAGGAGTTTGTAAGCCGCTCTGAGACCCCTTTGGGTAGTGAAGGGCGGGGTATAAATCCAACCTCTTGTTCTTCTTCTTTTACCTCACAGGGTGTCTGTTGTGGGGAGGGGAAGGGAAAGGAGTTTGTAAGCCGCTCTGAGACACCTTTGGGTAGTGAAGGGCGGGGTATAAATCCAACCTCTTCTTCTTCTTCTTCTTCTTCTTCTTTGGGAAGACAACGGATTAGGGTTGCCAGCTTTGTGTTGGAAAATACCTGGAGACTTTGGGGGTGGAGCCAAGAGAGGGCGGGGTTTGGGGAGGGGAGGGCCCTCAGGAGGGCCCTCAGCATGGCTCAATACCATAGAGTCCACCCTTTGAAGCAGCCATTTTCTCCAGGGGAGCTGATCTCTGTCCCCTGTGAAAGCGGAAGATCCCCAGGCCCCACCTGGAGGCTGGCAATCCTACAACAGATAGGTGTAGGAGGGAAGAGATTTTGGAGGTGGAATACAAAAAAATTGGGATGAAGAGGTGCAGCATGCTTTAAAGAAGAAGAAGAAGAAGAAGAAGAAGAAGAAGAAGAAGAAGAAGAAGAAGAAGAAGAAGAAGAAGAAGAAGAGAAGAGATTGGATTTATACCCCGCCCTTCACTACCCAAAGGTGTCTCAGAGCGGCTTACAAACTCCTTTCCCTTCCCCTCCCCACAACAGACACCCTGTGAGGTAGGTGGGGCTGAGAGAGCTCTTGACAGAAACTGCTCTTTTTCAAGGACAGCTCTTATCAGAACTATGGCTTGCCCAAGGTCGTCCAGCCAGGTGCAAGTGGAGGAGTGGGGAATCAAACCCGGTTCTCCCAGATTAGAGTTCGCGCACTTAACCACTACACCAAACTGGCTTTGGTGACCGATTGATTTTACACAATTTCTCCCCGAAGCAAGTACACGAAATGTTGAAAGAAAAGAAAAACGGAAGTAAGAAGGCACGTGCAGTGTCTGTATGTGCACGGAGTTGCTGAGAGATGTGATGGACTTCAGCAACTTGCGACTGAGATACAGCCAAGCCACGGCGAGAGAGCTAAAATGTGCCAGGCCAGCGATTTCTGTGGCTTTGGGGGGGGATGGTCAGGGATCGTTTAATTCCCACAGGATCTTCCTGGAAGGAGTGAAGATGTGAAGAATACGAAATTATTGCCATAGTAAAAAAAGAAGAAGAAGAAGAAGAAGAAGAAAGTTATGTATTATTTACAAGAGCAGTTTGAGCTGTCAGGTCAGTTAAATCAATTATTCACCATTTGTTCAATTTAGCTCTGTATAAATCTTCATTTTCTCACTCAGCAGATTCCAAATTTACTACAAAAGCTGTATGCCGTGACCTTAATGAGAAGAGATCGGAGGACCAGATACCAAAAGTGTGTGTGTGTGTGTGTGTGTGTGTGTGTGTGTGTGTGTGAGAGAGAGAGAGAGAGAGAGAGAAGGCTTCTGTTGCCTAAATTTATAAGGAATCTCTTGCAACATGTTCGGACTTGTTGCTTCATTTTATTTGGAGTGTGGTTTTGACACATAAACTGTAGGTGATACCTACCTCTTAAGAAGGAGGGAACTCTTTCGGTTGTCTTTCCAGTATTTAGGAATGCAAGAAGAGCCCTGCTGGCTCAAACCAGTGGTCCGTCTAGGGCTGCCAGGTCTGGGTTGGGAAATACCTGGAGTCTTTGGGGGAGGATCCGGGAGAGGGCGGGGTCTGGGGAGGGGAGGGTCCTCAGCGTGGCACAATGCCATAGAGTCCACCCTTCCAAAGCAGCCATTTTCTCCAGGGGAGCTGATCTCTGTCAGCTGGAGATCACTTGTAAAAGTGGGGGATCTCCAGGCCCCACCTGGAGGCTGGGAACCCCAAGTCCATCTAGTCCAGCATCCTATCTCACACAGCATCCAACTGGTTCCTCTGGAGGTCCAACAGCAGGGCACAGAAAAGACCGAAGCCCCCCTGAGGTTTCCTCCTGCTGGTCAAAACATTCATTTTCTTTTAAGATTCATTAATTTCCCCCCTAGTATTCCAGGAATGGAATTTCATGTGAATGTAGCCTGTACCCTTGTGGTGCTGAATTCATGCCCCCAGAGGGAAGGTCCTACCTCATTGAGCAATGACCCGTTCAGTCAGCCCCAGCACTCCTATTCAGTCAGCCCCAGCGATTCTGCACTCCTCCACATGAAGCCAGCTAGGTGACCTTGGGTCAGTTACAGCTCTCGGAGCTCTCTCAGCCCCAAAAAATAAGCCTAGCTCGCCACCTAGTGGTGCCAAAAAGAGCTATTACTTCAGGCAGCCAATCTCAGGATCTCCTGGCTAGACCACACACAACACAGAAGAAGAAGAAGAAGTAGTCAGCCCCAGCTACATGCTTGCAAGCCTGTAAGCATTACAGCAATAGAAGGGGAACCCATGGAAAAGCCTGTCTCATGGCTCTAGCGTAGTGTGTAAGTGGTGATGGAAAGTGCCATCAGGGCACAGCTGACTTATGGTGACCTCTGATGGAGTTTTCAAGGAAAGAGATGTTCAGAGGTGGTTTGCCATTGCCTGCCTCCCCCAGTGGGGGAGGTGTTAGCTTACAAATGGAAGGTCCGCGCGTCAGATCAAAAGCTAAGAAAGAAAAAGCCTGCAATCGGCCATTCCGGCCAGACGGTGGCAGTGGTGCGCTGCGACTGAGAAAAATGCTGACGACATCAAGCGACGCCGAGTAAAGAATGCAGCCGAAACACGTCTGATGCTTACAGCTGACCAAACTCCCTGTCGACTGCGAAATGTGTGTGATTAAAAATGATATATGTTGTCCTCCCTTACCCCCATCATTGTTAGTCCCGTGTCAACACATGAGTAACTGTAAATCGCTCAGAGCCGGCAGCTCTGCAAGGATTGAGCAGTCAATAAATTGAAATATTATTTATTTATTTATTATTTATAGTGACTCCTGGTATTCCTTGGAGGTCTCCCATCCAAATACTAGCCAGGGCTGGTGCTACTTAGCTTCCGAGATCTGATGAGAACGGGCTATCCAAGGCTATCCAGGTGAGGGCATAGTGTGTAAAGGATACTATAGATAGGTGCAGAAGAATGGTAATATCCTTCAAACCACCATGCAGGCCCCTACGGGGCTTAATAATTTAAATTATCAAGAAGCGCTAAATTTGATGAGATTGAGGGTGACAAACATTGACCGACTCAGCACTTCAATTCGTGCTAGGCGAGTATGCTCCAACTCTGCCTTAGGGATTGTTCCACCTAAGAAAACTCCCTCATATATGAGCTTCCTTACATCCCCCAGATCTAGATATGTCTTCACGCTTGCAAGGTTGAATGTTTTTCCAACTGTAGAGCTAAGTGGCCGTTTTGCTAAAATACAGTACTCAAATAGATTGTGTAATTGTGGATCAGGTGCAATAGAGACCTTAGATCATCTTATGTTATTTTGCCACCAATGGATTGACCCCAGATCCTGCTGGATTACTCCTATTTTACAAAGATATCACCTCCCTATGGAACCCTGGGTGATAACCATACTATTAGCTGATGAGGACCCTGAAACGACTCGCTTGGTGGCAAAATATCTTTCAATAGTGCTATTTTTAAAGCGGCTTTGAAATGTTATGAGTACCTTTTGTATACAATTTTAAAATTTTAAAACTAATTTCCATAATATCATGGGATTTTATAGAATTCATTGAAGTTTATAAAATGTGGTCTGATGTTACTGATTATGTTTACTAGCTTTTATTGTAAAGGCGTTCTGTCTAAATTTCTTGTAATTTTATGTAATGCATTTTATATTTGTTGTTTGCATGTTTGGCTTAAGACCTCGGGTCAATGAAGCTAATAAATGAAATGGAAATGGAAACCACCATGCAGAAAAATAAAATGACTAGCTGGCCGAGTGGTTGCACACGTACCATAGAAAATGACTCCTTGGCAATGAGTGACCTTTGTTATGTACGCGGACCGCCACTAGGGGTCCGCGGCACAGGCAGGATCTTGGCTCCCTTGAACAATAGGAGTATAGGATCCTAGTTCCCCTAGCACCAACCAAAAGCCACTTTGGCGGGAAATTCAAACCCTCCAATGGGACTAGGGGGTGCTAGGTGGGTATGTATATAGTTGGCCTTGTCGGGACGTTAGTTAGTCTCGTGTTAAGTACAATAAACGTGTGCAACTCATGTCATCATCCGAGTCCTCCATGCGGCAAACCCAGTACTTTTCAACCTTCATTCACGGTGAGTGGTTTCGACTATGTTTCTACCTCTCTGCAGCTTGGAGCCAGTAGGTTGGACCTTATGGACATTCTCCTGATAGCAGAGAGAGGAGAAGCCGTCCTGCCAAGTTCTCCTTCTCACTGCAGCCCACTGGCCTATGTAGCTTTGTGTATGTGTAACCCATGCCGTTTTGTAGCTGTTAACAGCATACAGGGATCAGGCACGCCTGCTTTTGCCAATAGGTGGTGTGGCAATTAACTCCCTTTTCCCCTTCTATACTTAGTTAATGAGCATGCTCAGTGCTTGTAGCCTTCCCTAAAGGAGGCTGGGTATTCCCAGTAGCCAGCAGTTCAGCCTGGCCCAGAAAGAGGCAACATCTTGGGGAGAGGCCTATATAGACTTTGCTGTGTTAAGGCCTGCCTTTAATTATTGGAGGTAAATCCTGGAGTCAACTGAGAAGAGCTGCAGCATCCCAAGTACAGCCTGGAAACCTCATATGCTGTTCCAGTATCTGTGAGCTTACAACATATGGACCTACAGTATATGCATTATCTATGTGCTTCGTATTTTTTCTGTTCTGTGCATCCTTGTGGATGGTGAAGATATCTGTACTCAGTAATATCCTGAAGATTCATTGCTATGAAGTAATAGCAACCAACCAGGAGTGAATGAGGATTTATATGAAAACCTCCATGCTTTGTTTATATAAAGAGTTTATTTTAAATGTTAAAGTGCATTGGTTGTATTGCCTCTCTTATGTCTGTGTTTAAGTACATGTGTAGTAACAGCAGTTACATATTCTTAATAACCATAGGTGGGAGTTCCGCTGTCAAAACCGACTGAACCTGCCCACTCTCCCTGCAGATATTAGGACCTTAGTGGGTTACATATGCAAGGGCCCCCAACCCCTAGGAATGCCTTCGATGGATCACAGGGTATTTTTGTGGGAAGAAGAAGAAGAAGGTGGGGGAGAGATGCAATTCTGTCTGCAGAGCACCCACAGGGGACTACCCTATGTGTGAATACAGAGACCTTTTGTGTGTGTGTAATGTGCCATCAGGTTGCAGCCGGCTTATGGCGACCCCAGCAAGAGGCTTTCAAGGCAAGTGAGAAGCAGAGGTGGCTGGCCATTGCCTTCCTCTGCAGAGTCTTCCTTGGTGGTCTCCCATTCAAGTACCTCCCCTGCTTACCTTCCAAGAGCCGATGAACAAAGTTTCAGTCCAGTGGCACCCAGGGTTGCCAAATCGAATCTTCTTACCGGTGGGGGAGTGTCGCCGGGCTCCGGGAGTTCTCCTCCGATGCGCGCGTGCGCCGCCAGCACATCCCGGAAGTGACGTGCGATGTCGATCACGTTGGGGGCGTGGCCCCGATCGTCGGAGGGGAAACCATAGAGTTTTCCCTTCGACGATCGGGGCCACGCCCCCAACGTGATCGACGTGGTTGCGTCACCGGAGCCACACTGCGCTTCGGGGGGTGGAGTCCCCCCCGGGGCCCAATTCCGCAGCGGCGGAAATCGGGCCTCCAAAGCGGGGGGTTACCCGCCACCCGCCCCCACTTGGCAGCCCTAGTGGCACCTTCAAGACCAACAATGTTTTATTCAGGATATAAGCTTTCGTGTGCAAGCACACGTCTTCAGACACAGTGAAGATCTGACGAGATCGGGCTATACCATGCCACCTCTCCTCCTAAGGCCGCTGACCAAATAATAACTTACATTAGAGTTGCCAGTCCCCAAAGTCCCCAGATATTTCCTGAGTCGGAACTGGCAACCCTAACTTACATACTGTGTACTGTGGTCTCACACTGGGTCCATTCTCACCATCATTGCTGTCCCGGCATGAGCTGCAGGCAGAAGTGGCTTAGTTTGCTGGTTCTGATGTCACAGTGGCCCAGAAAAGCTCATGCTCTGGGAATCTTCATGGTCTCTAAGGGTGCTGCTGGACTCAGGTCTCGATCTTCTACTGCAGACCGATGTGGCTGCCTTCCAGAAGCTATTGTTGATGACCACAAGGGCCCCTTGTACGAGCGGCAGGAATTTGCATAACAGAAGAGACTCACCTACACCTCAGCCTGCCTTTTAAACAGAGGGAGGGGGGATCTGTGCAAATACATGGAGGTGAGTTTTTTTAAGTCCTTGTATTTCACTTCAAAGTGCCGGAGAAGACTCTTGAGAGTCCCTTGGACTGCAAGAAGATCAAATCAGTCAATCCTAAAAGAAATCAACCCGGACTGTTCCCTGGAAGGCCAGATAATGAAACTCATTGGCCACCCAATGAGAAGGGAGCACTCCCTGGAGAAGACCCTGATACTGGGAAAGATTGAAGGTCAAAGAAGATGGGGACGGCAAAGGATGAGATGGTTAGACAGTGTCATCGATGCAACGAACCTGAAATTGAGCCAACTTCAGAGGACGGCGGAAAACAGGAGGGCCTGGCGGGATCTGGTCCATGGGGTCGCGAAGAGTCGGACTCGACTGTGCGACTGAACAACAACAACAAAATTTCACTGTTTCTATACAACTATCCATGCTCCCTCCCCCCCAATAAATTAAAATTTTGGGCCGAGTTCTGCATTTAAGTAGGAAAGATCAAATGCATAATTATAGGTTGGGGGAGACTTGCCTTGGCAGCAGTATGTGCGAAAAAGATCTAGGGGTCTTAGCAGACCATACACTGAACATGAGTCAGCAGTGTGATGCAGTTGCTAAAAAGGCAAATGCGATTTTGGGCTGTATCGACAGAAGCATAGCGTCCAGATCACACGAACTGATGGCACCACTTTGCTCTGCTCTGGTTAGACCTCACTTAGAGTACTGTGTTCAGCTTTGTGCACCACAGTTTAAGAAGGATATAGACAAGCTGGAATGTGTCCAGGGGAGAGCAACGAAGATGGTGAGAGGTCTGGAGATCAAGTCCTAGGAGGAAAGGTTGAAGGAGCTGGGTATGTCGTGGGCTCTCCTTCTCTGGAGGTTTTCAAACAGAGGCTAGTTTGCCATCTGACAGCAATGCTGATTGTGTGCACTTAGGCAGATCGTGAGAGTGAGGGCAGAAAGAGTTGCATCAGTGCTTAGTCCGTGGCCCTTTTTTACACGCCCAGGGGAATGCTGATCGCCACTTTGAGGTCAGGAAGCAGTTTTTCTCCAGGCCCAGTTTGGCCGGAGATCCTGGAGTTTTTTCTCATCTTCTGGGTGTGGAACACCAGTCACTGGGGGTGTGGAGGGGGAGGTATTTGTGAATTTCAGGCATTGTGCAGGGGGTTGGACTAGATGACCCTGGAGATCCCTTCCAGCTCTATGATCCTATGATTCTAAGGGTGGTTTTCACACACAGTGGTGCCTGCCAGCAATCTGACCGCTACTGAAAACCATCATTGTGTGGAAGCAGACCAGTTATAAGGGCCAAGTATTATATAGTGTGAAGGAGCTGGAGGCCCTGGAGAGCTGCTAGTAGTCACAGTAGGCGCGACCAGGGGTCATTTCATAGAAAAAGAGGAGCAGGAGCTCATTAGCAGAACTCATTAGCATAGCTTATTTGCATATGCCACGCCCCCTGACATCACCGGAAGTGTGTCGGAAGGCAAACCCACCGCTCAGGCTCCACTGGACTGTTTTTGATTGCTAGCTATTGGGGGGGGGGATGCGCAGATCTGCCCTCACAGAGGAGGGAGAGCTTGTACCTGAAGGTAACTTGGTCTTAAAGGTGCCACTGGACTGTTTTGGGCCTGGGGGCCGGGGGGAGCTCTGCAACTTACCTGGCTGCTTCTTGCTCTGACTGAGGGCTGCTGGGAGCAGGGGGCGGGGCTTGTTGCATGTGCCAGCCCCCTGGGCTCTTTACTGCTGGAGCTCCACTCCTGTGCGCTCCTGCAGGAAATGACCCCTGGGCGAGACCTTGATAAACCAACTAGATTTGAGTCCCGTTACCCATAGCACCTTAGAGACCAACAAGATTTGAGAGGTATGAGCTTTCAAGAACCGTAGAATCATAGAGACGCGTTCCAGCTTGTCCTTCTTAAACTGTGGTGTCTTTCTTCTCCTCTCAACCTTTCCTTCAACGCTCCCTTTGTTGGACAGGACTCGGATCTGCTGTTCTACTGCAGACCAACACGGCTACCCTCTGGAGCCATCGATATGTTCACGTTTCCATGCCAAAGCGGTCATACACAGTCAATGTCGCGAACTGAATTCGGTCCAAGCTGGCTTTTGGCATGCTATTGGAAATAGCCATGGCTCAGTGGTTGGGGGAAAGACATGGGTCAGTGGTGGAGCATCTGCTTGGCCTGAAGGAGGTCCCAGGTTCAGTCCCCAACATCTCCCATTGAAAGGATCAGGTATTAGGTGATGCGAAAGACTTCAGCCTGAGACTCTGGAGAGCCGCTTGCCAGGCTAAGTATATAATACTGGCCTTCATGGACTGATGGTCTGGTTCAGTATAAGGCAACTTCATGCATTCAGGTGTTCCCATTTAGGTTTTGAGTGTTTATGGTGTTGTTGTTCAGTCGCACAGTCGATTCCGACTCTTCGCGGCCCCATGGACCAGCTCCCCCCAGGCCCTCCTGTCTTCCGCCATCCTCTGAAGTTGGTTCAATTTCATGTTCGTTGCATCGATGACACTGTCTAACCATCTCGTCCTTTGCCGTCCCCATCTTCTTTGACCTTCAATCTTTCCCAGCATCAGGGTCTTCTCCAGTGAGTGCTCCCTTCTCATTGGGTGGCCAAAGTATTTGAGCTTCAGTTTCATTATCTGGCCTTCCGGGGAACAGTCAGGGTTGATTTCTTTTAGGATGGACTGATTTGATCTTCTTGCAGTCCAAGGGACTCAAGAGTCTTCTCCAGCAACACAGTTCAAAAGAATCTATTCTTCGGTGCTCGGCCTTCCTTATAGTCTAGCTCTCGCAGCCATACATGACTACTGGGAATACCATCGCTTTGACCACGTGGACTTTTGTTGGCAGGGGGATGTCTCTACTTTTTATCATGCTGTTTAGGTTCGCCATCGCTTTCCTCCCAAGGAGCGGGCGTCTTTTAATTTCATGGCTGCTGTCACAGTCTGCGGTGATCTGGGATCCCAGGAACGCGAAGTCTGTCACTACTTTTATGGTACACCCACATGAATACATCTGAAGCTGCCTTCTGCTGACCCAGAACCTTGGTCCATCTAGGTCAGTATTGTCTACTCAGACGGGCAGCGGCTCTCCAGGGTCTCCGGCAGAGGTCTTCCACATCACCTCTTACCTGGTCGTTTTAACTGGAGATGCCGGGGATTGAACCTGGGACCTTCTGCATGCCAAGCAGAGGCTCCACCACTGAGTCAGGGCTCCTCCTCTGAACTGAAATTGGGGTCAATTCATACTGGCTGACAGTGAACATGACAGCACTTTCCTTATGGATCCTGGTCCAGGAATGCAGGCATGAAAAACCTATGAAGGTGGAGCTGGCGACTTGACTTCTTTCTTCCTACACAAATGTCCTCTGGCCAGAACAGAGGGTTTTTGTGTGGGGAGGAACCGTATAATTGGTCCAGTTTGTTTGGCTCTGTCAAACATGCATTCCATCGCGGTGTGACATTACAACACAGAGGAAGAGACTCCCAGGGTTGCTTCAAGCAAGATCAAGCAGTCCCACGGTGGAAGTCTGTCCCTTCTCCGTAAACTACAGTTGACGTTTCCCAATGCTTACATTTCAGACTGCTGATTCACAGGCTGACTTCATAAGCAAGGAATGCAGAGAAATCCATCCAAGTGCTCTCAGGGCATCTACGGGTGATTTTTGTCCCACCCTTCTTGCATTGTCTAAGAGAGGGTGCCCTGGGGCAAAGCTTGGCATTGTTCTTTCTTGCTGTGGGTGGCAAGGTCCTCCTTTCCCCCCCATTTTATCCTCAAAGCAACTTTGTAAGGCAGGTGGGGCTGAGGGAGAGAGAGAGAGAACGAGAGCGACTGACCCGAATTCGCCCAAGTGAGACTTAGGCTAGAAGGAGATTTGAACCCAAGATCTTCCAGAGTCCTAGCCTGACACCCCAAACACTACACAATGTGGGATCTCCAGCAATGAAGGCAAGAATGCCAGGTTGCATTGGCTGCTTCCCAGCAGGAGGGCTTGCTGTTGAGAACTTGATAATGAGTATTAAAGCAACTGGTTATGCTTGCTCATCTTCATTAGTAAAGTAAAGGTTCCCTTGCTCGAAAGCCAGTCAAATCCGACTCTAGGGTTGCAGTGCTCATCTTCGTTTCAACGCTGAAGAGCCAGCGCTGTCCGAAGACTTTTCCGTGGTCATGTGGCCGGCATGCGGCCCCCTTGTAAAAACAGAACTCATAGAGTTGGAAGGGGCCATGCAGGCCATCTAGTCCACCTGCCTGCTCAATGCAAGATCAGCCTAGAGCATCCCTGACAAGGGTTTGTCCAGCCGCTGCTTAAAGACTGCCAGGGAGGGGGAGGCTCACCACCTCCCTAGGCCCGATTCTACTGTTGCACCACTCTGACTGTCAAAAAGTTTGATCTACCTGACAGACCAAGGACCTCACACAGGAGAAGACAGCTTCATGTCTTCAACCAAAGGGATCCTGAATGGATTCTTGCATTGTTTAACAGAGAGTGCCCTGAGGCAAAACTTGACATAGTTTTGTCTTGCAATGTTAAGTGGTATGACTATTTGGCATCCTTCCACAGCTCATCAGGAAAGAAAGAGAGAAAGAGAGAGAGAGAGAGAGAGAGAAAGAAAGAGAGAGAGAGAGAGAGAGAGAGAGAGAAAGAGGAAAGAAAGAAAGAAAGAAAGAAAGAGTATATTAATGAAAATCTTGGTCCATAAAGTCCTGGAACTGTCCACAGCTAATGGAATTCTGTGGAAAACCATCCAGGGAAGACCTCTGGCAAAACTCTAAGGCTACATCCAGGATTTCTGCAAACCGTTCCGCATGATTCACTCGGCACGCTCTAGATTAGATGTTATGAATCCACATGAGTTTGTGTTCAATGAATAACATGAAGCGCAACAGCTGGGGCTACTCACTACTCAGGCAGATGACAACCACTGCCAAACTCAAGAGGGACTCGATTGTGCTGCAATTAACTTAACTGGGTCAGTGGTTAAGCCTTTTCATCTGCTTCTCTTGCTTTCCGACGGCTCGGTAGCGAGATGGACAGACAGTCCTCCTTCCCAGTCTTGTCATCCCACCCAAACCCTCTCCTTTGGAGATGAAACAACTGAATTAAAAAGAAAATCAATTAGCAACATTTCCAAACTGAAATCAACGTTTCAGAAACTTTGGAGCAACATTGTTTTTTTTAAAAAATCTTAAGGTTTTCTTTTTTCTTTTTAATGAACACAAAGGCAATTATTAGAGTTGCCAGCCTCGAGGTGGTGGATGGCGATCTTCTGGGATGATAACTGATTTCCAAGAGACAGAGATCAGTTCACCCGCAGAAAATGGCTGCTTTGGAAAGTGGTACATACAGCAAACATCCTGGACACGATTGGCATAGCACACAGTTCTTTCCCTTTTATAAAGCACCTTCCTCAAACATTCTGTTATAGCAGGCATACCCAACATGGTAAAGTAAGGTAAAGTAAAGGTAAAGGTTCCCTTGCTCGAAGCCAGTCGAATCCGACTCTAGGGTTGCGGTGCTCATCTCCGTTTCAAAGCCGAAGAGCCAGCACTGTCCGAAGACGTTTCCGTGGTCATGTGGCCGGCATGACTAACACCAAGGCGCACGGAACGCTGTTACCTTCCCACCAAAGTGGTACCTATTTATCTACTTGCAATTTCTTGCTTTCGAACTGCTAGGTTGGCAGGAGCTGGAACTAGAGACAGGAGCTCACCCCGTCTTGCGGCACCCGGGTCTTGAACTGCTGAACTACTGACCTTCCACAGCCTGCAGTTCAGCGTCTTAACCACTTGAGCCACCGCAGCTCCAACATGGTACCCACGGGCAATGCTCCCTCTAAGCTGTGGAGTCTTGTGAGCAAAAATTCTACTTTGTGAGCTCCTGGCATTAAAGTTGTGAGCGAACGATTTGGCTACCGCTTCAATTAGTTTGCTCTTTTGTTGTTGTTGTTCAGTCGCACAGTCGAGTCCGACTCTTCGCGACCCCATGGACCAGCTCCCGCCAGGCCTTCCGGTCTTCCGCCGTCCTCTGAAGGTGGGTCAATTTCATGTTTGTTGCATCGATGACACTGTCTAACCATCTCATCCTTTGCCGTCCCCGTTTTCTTTGACCTTCAATCTGTCCCAGCATCAGGGTCTTCTCCATTGAGTGCTCCCTTCTCATTGGGTGGCCAAAGTATTTGAGCTTCAGTTTCATTATCTGGCCTTCCAGGGAACAGTCAGGGTTGATTTCTTTTAGGATTGACTGATTTGATCTTCTTGCAGTCCAAGGGACTCTCAAGAGTCTTCTCCAGCACCATAGTTCAAAAGAATCTATTCTTCAGCGCTCGGCCTTCCTTATACTCCAACTCTATTTGCTCTAGAGCCGTCCTTTCTGAACTAAGACAAAAAAAATGTGTGAGCCGGAGGCTAAAAAACTGTGAGCTAGCTCACACTGACTCAGCTTAGAGGGAACACTGCCCATGGGCACTGTGGTGCCTACCAATTGATTTTAAGAAAGATACCGGGGCTAGGTGGAGCTCTTGCTACACAGGCCTTCTGATTGATCACTGGAGACCTGATTGGCTGCACAGATTAAAATGTTGTTTCGGCAACAGCTGCCACTACAGTGTTTTGCTCTCTGTCACTTCTTTTTCCCCAGTGTTTTTTTTTTTTTAAACATTACCCTTTTTCCCCCCTGCCCTTGGACTTCTTCCGTGTATGAGGCTCTACCTCCAGCAGCAGCCATTTTGCAGTTGCAGCCACCACGTCATGCCAGAGTTCCAAAGGTGCCCACAGGCTGGAAAAGGTTCGAGACCCCTATATTTTTAGAAAAATTCTCCTGAATGACTCCGCCTTTCTTAGGGTTGCCAAGTGTGAATTCAGCCGCAGCGGGGGACTCCCGGCTGGCGGCTGGAGTGTGCACGCAAAGCGCACGTGTGCCGCATCCACGTTGCCCGGAAGTGACGCGGGCACACTGGGCACACTGGGGGCGGGGCCACGACCATCCGAGGGAAAACCATAGAGTTTTCCCTCGGATGACCATGGCCCCGCCCCCAGCGTGCTCGGCCTGCCCGCGTCACTTCCGGGCAACGTGCACGTCAGGGTGGAGTTCCCCCCGGGGCCCGATCCGCCGCTGGCGGGGGGACTTGGCAAGCCTAGCCTTACTTAGTGTGGGGTATGACAGAAGCGTTGGAACCATCGCCACCTCCTGGAAAGCCAGTTTGACGTAGTACAGACGCTAATCTGGGAGAACCGGGTTTGATTCCCTGCTCCTCTGCATGCAGCTGCTGGGTGACCTTGGGCAAGCCACGGTTCTCTCAGAACTGTTCTCTCAAGAGCAGTTCTCTCAGAGCTCTCTCAGCCCCACCTACCTCACAGGGTGTCTGTTGTGGGGAGGGGAAGGGAAAGGAGTTTGTAAGCCGCTCTGAGACTCCAAGTGAAGGGCGGGGTATAAATCCAATCTCCTCCTCCTCTTCTCCTCCTCCTCCTCCTCCTTCTGGCAGCGTGTTCCACAAGGTGGAAACCAGGACACAGCTATACTGTTATCACTATCTACCTATAACCTTTGGAGAATACCTTGGTTTGGACAGGGGCAACCTTAGTGATTCTGGGACCCTGAACAAAAGTCCAGGCTAGGCCGCCCAGAATCACTGCCAGCCCCCCCCCCCCCCCCACTGCTCCCTACCACGCCCTGTCTCCTGGGCCCGAGCAAGGGGTGGCGCTCACCTTGGGTGAGGTGGATGGGAGCTGCCACCAGAAGCCAGCTACCCAGGCCCTGGAGGTGGCAGGCCCAATCGGTCATCAACTAGGGTTACCAACCTCCAGCTGGGGGCAGGAGATATCCTGGAATTACAACTGATCTCCAGACTACGTATATCACTTATTTATTTCTTATTTATTGCAAACATTTATTCTGCTTTGTCAGGAGAAAATGGCTGCTTTGGAAGGTGGACTACCAAGGTATTATGTTGTTGTTGTTGTTGTTCAGTCGCACAGTCGAGTCCGACTCTTCGCGACCCCATGGACCACATCACGCCAGGCCCTCCTGTCTTCCGCCATCCTCTGGAGTCTGCTTAATTCCATGTTCGTTGCCTCGATAACACTGTCTAACCATCTCATCCTTTGCCGTCCCCATCTTCTTTGACCTTCAATCTTTCCCAGCATCAGGGTCTTCTCCAGTGAGTGCTCCCTTCTCATTGGGTGGCCAAATAGGGTTGCCAAACCCCCTGGTTTGCCAGGGGTCCCCCGTTTTGGGGGGTTCTACGCGCCGCTGGCCAGATGGCCGGCGGGGGAAGCCCCACCCCCAACACCCACAGCCACCCCTCGCTCTCCCTTTAAGTGTGTGGAACCCATGTTTCCTCCCAAGCCTGTGTTTCCTCCCAAGCCTGATCTCCACTTGA
This sequence comes from Gekko japonicus, assembly GCF_001447785.1. Taxonomy (NCBI): domain Eukaryota; kingdom Metazoa; phylum Chordata; class Lepidosauria; order Squamata; family Gekkonidae; genus Gekko; species Gekko japonicus. Next base: position 218,826 of record NW_015174918.1, read on the forward strand.
AATCAGGCTTGCAGGGAAATGCCAGCTTCGTGCACTTAAAAGGGAAATGCGGCTGCTCTTAAAAGGGAAACGCCGGCTCCTGCACTTGAAAGGGAAACGCCGGCTCCTTTAAGTGCAGGGAACTGCCGTTTCTGGAGATCCGGCACGTGGGGAGGTGGTGGTGGGGGCGGCGGACGTCCCCAACGTGACGTCATTACGTCGGGGATGCCCCGCCCCCTCCAGGAACGCCCCCAAAGTCCCCCGCTGGGGGTGGAAGATGGACTTGGCAACCCTATGGCCAAAGTATTTGTGCTTCAGTATCTGGCCTTCCAGGGAACAGTCAGGGTTGCTTTCTTTTAAGATTTGACTGATTTGATCTCCTTGCAGTCCAAGGAACTCTCAAGAGTCTTCTCCAGCACCATATTAGGGGTATACTGAATATATATATTAGGGTTATTATCATACCCCTTCCTAAATGTTAGCCTCCCAGGAGCCACCCTCAAATCTCCAGGTATTCTAAACTTGGAGTTGGCAACTCTAGCCACCAGCAACCTTTGGACAGGGTGGACTTAAGCAGCGGCAGGAGCCTTTGTTTCTTCCCCCATCTGTTGGGGGTTGGGGCTGTGGGCTGTTGCCTCCCCACACACACAGGACCCAGGGTGGCCACCCTGGTTGCCCATTGATAAAGACCACCCTGGGCTTGGTATGCTCTTTGATTTTGTGTAGAACCATTTCGCAAGATGCCTTGAACCTCTAACAACTGTGGCTGGAGCTCTTGGAGGACACCGGTCCTGATCCTACAGGCTCGGGAGTCGAATTTGCCTTCTGCTTCCATACCGAAATGCAGTCTGTGTGTGCTCGGTGGCCAGCACGGTGCATGAATGAAAACGTGCCCCTGTTATTATGAATGAATGGCGAGGATTCATTGACAGTGATGGAACTCGGCAGCTGCCCATTCCTTCTCAATGAGGCCAGCAAAGTCAAAATAAGAGCCACTCCTTTGAAATCTTACACTAAGCCCCGGAGGATCCTAGTGGATGTGTCTGCCTGCCTTGAAAACAAAACAAAACAAAACAAAACAAACTTTAGTCCATCAGTAGCTGTCATTTTTCTCCCCCTCTTTGGATACTTGACTGTCCAAGGAGGACTAAGGTCTGACTGCATTCACATGGGGGGGGGGAGGAGGGATTTCTGTTGCAGTTGTTCAAAACAGGGGCTGAAAAGTGATTTGAAAATGTCATGGTTGATTCAGAGAGTGGATGACAGGAGGAACAAAATTCCAGAGAGCCTGGCCACCCCCAGGGCTCAGGGAGCGTGGACAAGAGAAAAGATTAGCTTTCGTTTGATGTCTGGGTTGGGTCTAGCTGGTGTGAAGGAGGGAGGTCCAGAGGACATCTTTGTCTGAAGCCGTTGGGGTGGGGTGGAGTTGGCTTTCCCAAGTCCTGCAAATGGTTTACTTTTGGTGATGGTAAGAGATGTTCTAGAGGTCCATTTGCTAAATCTTCCCATAACAAATCTGAGAAGAAATCTCAGTAGTATAACAGATTATTCTAAGGTATACCCCATATAGGGTATAATGGAGCCGAAAAAAATCGGAAATCCTGAATATTTACCGGATCTGAATACCATACCAGTATTGGGATTCGGAAATATTGGAAAATACTGATATTTTTCGGGTTCAATATACCCACCCCCCAAAAAAAAATACTGCGTATTTTTTTTGCACATCCCTAGTTATTTTCTATCTGCCTAACACGGGTGGCCCAAGCGACCTTGATTTTGTCAGATCTCAGAAGCTGAGTTGGCCCCAGTTTGGCCCTCATCAAGACTTTCATGGGCCCTAGGTACTTTTCTCTTCATGGGTCTCTCCCATCATAATAATATCCATATTAAAAATGATTTTTGATATAACTTTAAATACTTCGACATTTTCTTCCCCGTTTTAGGCAAAATGTAATAGATTTTCGTGGGCCCTAAAATTTTGGTGTTTTTTCCAGATCTGAGAAAACAATTAAACATTTTCTTCGACCAAAAGGTTCATTTTTTTTTCTTCCGATTTTAAAATAAATTAAAACATTTCCGTGGGCCCCTGAAAGTATCATTTTATTTATTTATTTATTTATTTATCCATCCTTGGATTTATATCCCGCCCTATCCCGAAGGCTCAGGGTGGCTGACAAGGGCACAATGTGCCAAGATTATAACAATTAAAACGCAAGTATAAAACAGTAAAAATACAGTAAAATACAATAACAAATTTACAATCATGGGCCGCAGGCACTTTGCCTACTGTGCCTAATGGATAAGTCGGCTCTGCCGGGTTAGTATTTGGAAGGGGGACCACCAAGGTTTGCCGCACAGAGGCAAAGAATGGCAAACCACTGTTATTTCTCGCTTGCCTTGAAAGCCCATGGGTCCCCATAATGTGGCTGTGACTTGAGATCACTTTCCTTTACTGGTATCAGCCCCGTAGCTAGGGAATTTTGGGGGAGGGGGCCTTCGGGGGCCGCCAGCTAATTAAACCAAAGCACAATGCAGGTGGCATGTTGGGGCACTTTGGAGGCAGCCCAGGAAGGAGGGGGCCCAGAAGAAAGACTAGGGGGCCAGGCCCCGTGGGCCCCATGTTAGCTACGGGCCAGCAGGTAATGCTTCTGCACACCACTAGACATTTTAGCACATGGCATCTTTTACTGTAGGTTTGTCCTTCCCCTTTTTTCCACAGCATACATTGGCTCTAAGTCGGTGCTTTTTTTTTTTTTGGCCCCCCGAAGGGGATTTTTTAATTGCATTTTATATAAGGACTACAAAACTACAATGAAAATAGGGAGGGGAAACAACACAAAAGGAGAAAGAAAAGATAACCACTACTAACTAAAACCCCAAGAGAGGAGATCTTCAAATTTGCTTATACACATAGCCATCCCTTAAAACGCTAACTATTTTGTGAACTTAGTCAGATATGCTAAAATAACTTTTAAATCTTAAATTTATCTGTTGGGAACAGACCCCTAAGCATCTCAGTGTTAACCACAATATTTCAAAGGCACAATTCAGAGTCCTTCAGCCTTCTTTTTTTCTTATCCTGTCTTTTCCGCAGTTTGTAAGGACTTTTAGGAGCCGCCGCCCCTTTCTCAGAAAGAGAGTCCTCTCCAGAAGACCCCGAGTCCAGCTCGCCACTGGACTTACTGTCCTTCTCCTCTTTATCCACCTCCTCTGGCTCACCCAACTGGATTCTCAAGAAGTCCCGTGCTTTGGAAACAGAGTCAAAGGCTCTAGGTCGGTGCTAACCAGTGACATTTATGCCAGTTGAGAGCTGAGGGCACTTTCCACCACACCATTCTCTCTCTTTCTTTCTCTCTCTCTCTCTCTGTGTGTGTACCTGAGTTTTGGCCACTGTGTGGCACAGAGTGATGGACCGGATGGGCCATTGGCCAGATCCAAGGTGACTTCTCTTACGGATTGCCAGATTCTGGAAGAACCATCTGTCCCAGCCCCAAGTAGTGATTATCCAAGGAATGGAATATTTTGAAATGACTTAGATTAACATTTTGCCTTCTGCCAGGGCTCTTTTTGTAGAAAAAGCCCAGCAGGAACTCATTAGCATAACAGGCCACACCCAACAGCAGAAACTCATTAGCATATTAGGCCACACCCCTGACAGCACAACTCATTGGCATATTAGGCCACACCCCCATGTTACCAGAAGTGTGCTCATCCAGCCACACCCACCTTTTGCTTCTTATTCTGTTTACCCAGGGCTTTTTTGTAGCAGGAACTCCTTTGCATGTTAGGCCACACACCCCTAATGTAGCCAATCCTAATGAGTTCCTGCTGTTGGGTGTGGCCTATTATGCTAATGAGTTCCTGCTGGGTGTGGCCAACTTGGAAGCCAGCCGGAACTCCGTTCCTGTGCGTTCCTGCCCCAAAATAGCCCTGGCCTTCCCTTTAAAAAGATAAAGAAGAAGGTGGTGGACTGGCAGGAGAAAGAATCCTTTCATGTTCTTGTGCTCAGACTTTAAGATTAGAGCTATAGCATGAGCTAAAGAGGGGGCGTGCATTAGTGTACAGATTTAAACAATAGTTGCAGGTGAATCACGTCAGATCTGATACACTGAGAACAATGTGGACTTGAATGATAAATGCTCTGATAAAGCAGAAAATTGGTCTCCCGCTGTGGCAGACAACAATAGTCCTCCTAACAACAGGGGGGAAACATCTAGCCAATTAATAAACAATTTACACACAATAACTGAATTCCCAGCAAATCTTATCCAGGCCCCCCGGCAAAACGAACCGACTCTCCGTCTCCTGCTAACTCTCCAATCAGTGACACCGCTCTGCTTGGCTTCCCCAACCAGTTCCTGGGGGTTGAACTTCAAACTAAGAAGATCAGGCACCAGCCCAGCTGTGTCACAAAGATAAGAGGCCACCACTGAAAAGGTCATGTAGCTACCTGCCTCACTTCAGAAGCCAGAGGTACCACAAAGAAGCCGGATTACCTGAACATAAGAAGAGCCCTGCTGGATCAGACCAGTGGTCCATCCAGTCCAGCATCCTGTCTCACACAGTAGCCAACCAGTTATTCTGGAGGGCCAACAACAGGGAAAAGAACCCAAGACCTTCCTCTGATGTTGCCTCCTGGCTCTGGGATTCAGAGTTTTACCGACCTGAGCTGATGCCAGGCATATATGGCCGTTGGGAAACCTAAGTTCCAGTCTGTTTAGATTTTAGTTTAAAAGAAATTACCAGAACTTTACATTGTGCCTGGAAGCAAACTGACAGCCAGTATAGTTACTGTGTTGATGCCATCTCAGACATTAGTAGCTGTCAGCTGAATTCTGAACCTTCCAAAGAGTCATCATTCCCATTTAAACCGCATTACAATCGTCCAGCTGAGATGTATCCAGAGGCCAGATAGTTACAGCCAGGTATTTCAAAAAACAGGTGTTCCAGGAGGTAGCTGACATCAGCAATGGTCTATAGGCCTGGATACTCCTGATGGAGCAATCAGGGGAGCCGCAAAACAACCCAAAAGCTTATCCTGCAATTTGTTGTTTGTTTATTTATTTGTTGAATTCAATTTGTATCCCGCCCTTCCCACCGAAGCTGGCTCAGGGCGGCTTACATTAAAATTTAAAATACATTAAAACAACAATTCAGTATATGCAAAATGCCTTAAAATTCATACATATTACAAATAGTAAAGGTAAAGGTTCCCTTGCTCGAAAGCCAGTCGAATCCGACTCTAGGGTTGCGGTGCTCATCTCCGTTTCCAAGCCGAAGAGCCAGCGCTGTCCGAAGACGCTTCCGTGGTCATGTGGCTGGCATGACTAAACACCAAGGCCCACGGAACGCTGTTACCTTCCCACCGAAGCGGTACCTATTTATCTCCTTGCAATTTCTTGCTTTCGAACTGCTAGGTTGGCAGGAGCTGGAACTAGAGACGGGAGCTCACTCCGTCATGCGGCACCCTCGGGTCTCGAACTGCTGAACTACTGACCTTCCACAGCCTACAGTTCAGCGTCTTAACCACTTGAGCCACCGCAGCTCAATAGCAAGTCACAAATAAATACAGTTAGCTAGTGGAAGTAGCTATAGGCCATGATGTAACAAATAAAGCAAAAAGTATGACCAGGGGATGTTCCTGTTGATGTCGCAGGCAGTGGCTGTTTATTTATTTTATTTATTTATTTAAATTTGTACCCCGCCCTCACCGCCATGGCAGGCTCAGGGAGGCTCACACAATAAAAGCACACTAACAATAAATATCATACATCTGAAAACAGTCCTTCAAACAATTCATTAACGATTCATTAAAACCAGCTTACAGTATATTAAAGTGTTAGCCGTTGACTTATGATATCAAAGACGGCCTCATACATTCTGTAACTTCACTTGGTAGTCAGCTCGTTGAGCATTCTCCGTTTCAGTTGGTGAGATCAGGCTACCAGTAATCAGGGCTCCCAAGTACTTACCTTAATTCGACGGGGGATGTATAGTTCTTCGCGGGCCCATTCCCATGGGGAAAACACAGGCGCTGCACTATTCCGTCGCCCAGACGTGACGTAGGTACTATCGAGTTTCCAGTCCCATCACCAGAGCGTCGGCCAGCTTCGTGCCTACATCACGTCTGGGCAACGGAATAGTGCAGCGCCTGTGTTCCAAGCAAGAATCTTCTGGCGGGGAAGCATGTTTCCCTCGCTGGATCGTAGGTAGGTACTTAGGTACTTAGGCCAGGCACCAGGCTTCAATTGTTGTTGTTGGTGGTGTCATGTAGGCAGTTGCTGTCATGAAGGGCCTTATCACAGGTCAATGTTGTTGGTAGCAGCTCCTAATCCAAGGCCTGGTGGAATAGCTCCGTTTTGCAGGTCCTGTGGAACCGTAGAAGGTCCTGCAGGGCCCTGATGTCTTCCGGGAGCTTGTCCCAGCAGTGTGGAGCCGCTACTGAGAAGGCCCTGGCCCTGGTAGAGGCCAGTCTGGAGTCTTTCGGTCCAGGGAGAGTGAGGTGTTTTTGGGACCCCGGCCTCAGTGCTCTCTGGGGAACATGCGGGGAAAGGCAGTCCCTCAAGTAGACAGGCCCCAACCCATTGTTGTTGCTCTTTTATTAAGGAAGTGCAGCCATGGCCTTCTCGGGGAAACTAAGCCAAACTGATATTGCTATTAGGAAATTCTGAGTCTCTTTCTGTGCCTCTCCTCCCCTGACCAAAAGCAAGTCCCTTAGCGTACATGGATAGACATTTGCCACAAAGTGGATCATGTGCAGGGAAGTGGCGTGAAGATCCTATGGTTGCCAACCTTCAGGAGGCACCTGGGGATCTCCCACTGTAACAATTGATCTCCAGGTGACCAGGATCTGTTCCCCTGGAGAAATGGCTGCTTTGGAGGGTGGAGTCTGTGGCATTGTACCCTGCTGAAGTCCCTCCCCAAACCCCACCCTCCCCAGGCTCAACCTCCAAAAGCTCCAGATATCCCCCAACCCAAAGCTGGCAACCTTACACCAGCGGGGATGGGATGGAGTAATTTACCGGCAGGAAAATTAGGCTTGTTTGGTGTAGTGGTTAAGTGTGT
>NW_015174919.1:0-52264 GCF_001447785.1 Gekko japonicus
CAGCTCATGATTTATTAGTAGGCAAAACTAAGACAAAGGAAGCAGGACCCGGGGGTCTGCTTATATGTCGGTCCATGCCACAACCAACAAACACACCCCACACCCATGATAGGTTTATTTGTTGTTGTTCAGTCGCACAGTCGAGTCCGACTCTTCGCAACCCCATGGACCAGATCACGCCAGGCCTTCCTGTCTTCCGCCGTCCTCTGAAGTTGGCTCAACTTCATGTTCGTTGCATCTATGACACTGTCTAACCATCTCATCCTTTGCCGTCCCCGTCTTCTTTGACCTTCAATCTTTCCCAGCATCAGGGTCTTCTCCAGTGAGTGCTCCCTTCTCATTTGGTGGCCAAAGTATTTGAGCTTCAGTTTCATTATCTGGCCTTCCAGGGAACAGTCAGGGTTGATTTCTTTTAGGATTGACTGATTTGATCTTCTTGCAGTCCAAGGGACTCTCAAGAGTCTTCTCCAGCACCAGAGTTCAAAAGAATCTATTCTTCGGCGCTCGGCCTTCCTTATAGTCCAACTCTCGCAGCCATACATGACTACTGGGAATACCATTGCTTTGTCCATGTGGACTTTTGTTGGCAGGGTGATGTCTCTACTTTTTATCATGCTGTTTAGGTTTATTTACAGTGCACCAATAACCTTAGGTTCCTTTGCAGATCTGGGCTAACCTATTGGTCCGTTTTAGGATCCTACAAGTCTATACTTTCGGGTCGCGAAGCTTTGCTAGTGCGCTTGACCACGTGTGCACCCGACCGCGTGCGTGGTCCTTTGTTAGAACATAACAACTAGTAATTTCATTTTATCGGCAGTCCTGACTGAGATTTTTAGACCGTCGTCTTTTATGAAATGGTGTAAAGTAAAATTAAAAACAAAACAAGAGGGCATTCAATGCAAGCCAGGATTAGACCACGGGTTTGTTTGATTGCGCAGTCTCACTCTCCAGCACCTTTCAGATAGCTTTTGTAAAGACATAGTTCCCAGTAAAACATACAAGTACCCCAGATTGTTTGTACTGTTCACATAAGACAGACAGACACAATTCCTGGCTGTATAAATGGCTGCCAGGCTTCCTGCCGTGGGATAACCTGGACACAGAGTACCTCTAGGAACTGCCCCAATCTCCATGGCAAAACCAGAGAGTTTTTGGCAATTCCTAGAGCCACCCTACATAACACAGGGCATTGCACCCCCTAATGGCCCCACCCCTGAACCTCCTGCTAGATACCCTACAGGACACTATTTATTTCAGTAATTTATTACCCTGATTTTCTCTCCAACAAGGAACCAGAGTTGCTCCAGCTTTTTACGCAGTAAATACTACACACTGTTTAATTTCAAGTGTGCCCAATAGGGTTGCCAGCTCCAGGCTGGAAAAATCCTGGAAACTTTGGAATGGACTCTGAGAAAGGTGAAGTTTGGGGTGGGACCTCAGCAGGTATTATGCCACAAAGCCCCACCCTCCAAAGCGGCCATTTTCTCCAAAGGAACTGATGGCTGCCATCTGGAGATTAGCTATTGTTCCTCTTGGCTTCACCTGGAGGTTGGCAATCTTATCAGGCCTTGCTGGATCTGTACTCAGTCTCTCCCCTCTGAAACACTGAAATTTGAGCACGTCCCCTTTCCTGAATGAGGGCCACTGCATTGTAATTCTCCGTTGATGGTCACACACATCCAGAGACTTGGGGAATTCCATACCAGATTCTTACATCATTGAAGATTTTGTTGTACGTGTGCAGTTACCACGAGAAGTTGTCCCTGGCCTACTCCATAAATTGTCAGCAACTGCACAGCATACGAAAAAGCAACACCTGGCTTCAGTTTATATAAATTTGCTTCTGGCTGTGTATATGTGCGTTTTTATTATAGTATTATTGACCACTGAGGAAGGCCCTATGGGTCATTTGGTATATGGATCAACTATGTATGTGAAATCATAAGCTCTTTATGTAAAACGACTAACGCTTATTTTGAGCTCATGTCAATGTTCTATGAAGTCTGATTTTCAGACCGAGGGCTGCTAGGTCCCCCAGGGGAGGCGGGGGGTTGCCTGCTCAACGGGTCCCCAACCCACCGGCCCACATTTGGCCAGTGGGGGGAACCCCGCCCCCAAAGTGCCCAAATCCAGCTGACATGCCCGGTGCAATGATTTCACCTGGAGGTGACGTGATCACGCTGGCACATCACCGGGGGATGCTCTAGCATTTGGCCTGAAAACTCTATGGTACCATAGAGTTTCCAAGCTGAATGCTAGAGCATCCACCAGTGGCATATCTAGCATGATGACATCACTTTCAGGGGATGCCATCATGGCACGTGCGCACTCTGCGCAAATGTCCCAGACCGGGATCAACTCCCCCCCCCGCTGAAAAAAGTAAGGGAACTGGCAACCCTATTCAGACCACTTGCTTTTAGTCTTTTAAGGTAACAGTGTTCCGTGCACCTCAGCATTTAGTCATGCCAGCCACAAGACCATGGCGAAGTCTTCAGACAGTGCTGGCTCTCTGGCTTGGAAACGGAGATGAGCAACGCCCCCTAGAGTCAGATCCGACTGGCTTTCGAGCAAGGGAAACCTTGACCTTTACACCATAAATAAATAGATAGATAGATCCATCCCGCTTGTCCTTGACCAGGGCCAGGGCCTTTTCAACCCTGGCTCCGACCTGGTGGAACTCTCTGCCAGCTACCACCAGGGCCCTGCGGGATCTAATGCAATTCCGCAGGGCCTGTAAGGTAGAGATGTTCCACCAGGCTTTTGGCTGAGGACGGCAAAAATTCTCCACCATGGCTGGCACCCTCCTGTTTTCTTCCATCTTACCCACTTCGGGTGCGTGCGCGCCGCCAGGACGTCACCGGACGTGACGTCACACGCTGGGCAGGGCCACGCCGTTTGAGGGGAAAACAAAGAGTTTTCCCCTCAAATGGCGTGGCTCCGCCCCCAGCGTGCGACGTCACTTCCGGGTGACGCGCACGCGGGGGTGGGGTTTCCCCCGGGCCCCGATTCCGGCGCGCCGGGAATCGGGGCTCCGAAACGGGGGATTCCCCGCCCCCCGGCCATGGCTGGCACCCTCCTCTTTTCTTCCATCTTACCCACTTCGGCCTCCTCCTTAGCCTGCCTGCAAGACAGAAGATCAGTTCAGAGTGGGTTTTAGATGAATTATGGACGCCATCTAGGGACTGCTAAATTGGGGTTGGCCGACTGATTATGTGAAGGTCTTCGGCCCCGTTCACACAGAGGATTTGCCACGCTAAAGGCATGAATGTCAGGCAGATTTTTGGGGCGCGATCACACCACAACATCTGGGAAGCGTAGAGCACCCTTGGCCCGCCAAAGATGCGCAGTAAAAAAGTACCGCAGAAAGTGCACTAGTATCTGGAAAATGCGGGGCAGGGGCGGGTGTCTGATCGCGGGAGCACTAGTATCCCATGGCATCCGCCACCTGTCCACGTCCCGTCGCAAACCGAATGTTTTTCGTAAGCGCATGCGCACAAACACATAACTGAAAGCACTGGTCCATGGAACTGCGCATGCGCACAAACACATAACTGAAAGCACTGCTGCTCCGTGGAACTGCACATGCGCACCAACGTGAAACGCTTGGCGCGCCGCTTCTTTGCCACACTCCAGCATCACCGTGTGATCGCCAGCTAACAGCCTAAGCGCGAAGACTCAGGGGACCGTGTGATCGGGCTACCGCGCTTTATTTTGCTCCGGGGCAAACAGCCACGCCTCCCCCCCATTATCTGGCCCGTGTGACCGGGGCTTTCGTGTTGTTTTTAATAATGCTATGATGATGTTTTTAATTTGCTGTCAACCTCCCAGAGCCCTGTGCATTCAGGGACTGGGCGATCCAGAAACTGAAACGATAAATATAAATAAATACATATTTGATAATATTTATCTTTCAGTTAGTGTGATCCTTCGAGCCAAAGAGATCACTGGTATTTGCTTTCCCGTAATACATTTAGGGTCTCGCTGGCACTTCCCCGAAACAGCGGCATCCTACCTTGACCAAAGGCCCAGCCAGGGCTGTTGTTGTCCGGAGGAATGTGCGGTTTACATTTCGCAGCCCTTCACCAAAGCAATGAATGAACCAGGCGCGACTGGTAAACAAACATGCCTGGCTGGGTGTTGTTTCAGTGGCCCTCCAACGATGTGCCTCGGCCACAGAGACAAACAAAGAAAAAGAAATGTTTATCGGCCAGAGCTCTCGGCTCCAGTTCCAGTGGGGCAGTCATAAAACGGGGCATCCTCCAAACATTTTCACAGCTGAGTTTGCCGCTTTCATAAACAGACCCAAACGGCAGTCCTTGGAGGTCAACGACAAAAAATAAACGCAACCAAGAGGGCCCTTTTGTGCCCGGGAAGCCAGAAGGGGGGTGAAAGAGGCTCTAAAGCACTGAAGATAAAACACAGCAAGCAAGCCAGCCGGCCTGGCTTTTCCTCTCTGATCTCCAGACTATGTTTGCTATTAAGAATAATGGATTCTGGAAGTTCAGGGCATGCTTCGAAAAGGACGAGGCATCACTCAACCTCTGTCCAATTTCCACTAAGCTCCCCCAAAACATATTGTTTCAAGAGCTCCAGTTCTCCACCATCGGAAATTAAGAACAGTCCTGCTGGATTACACTAAAAAACGTGTGTGTGGGGGGGGGAATTATCTAGTCTTACAGCCCCAAGAGAAGCCAATCAGATACATTTGGGAAGCCCACAAGCCTAGTTTGAAGGTAACATCTGCCTCCCACTGGTTGTGCCCAACAGGGCTTTTTTTGTAGAAAAAGCCCAGCAGGAACTCATTAGCATAATAGTCTGCCCCCAACAGCAAACCATCAGCATATTAGGCCACACCCATGATGACACAGCTCATTAGCATATTAGGCCACACACCCTATGCCTTCCCTTGGCTTGCCTGGGCAAGCCGGCCCTTGGACAGGCTGGGGAAGGCATGGGGAGGTATTTAAATGCCTCCCCAATCCTTCCAGGGGGGCCCTGGCCCGCCCACCTTGGAGACACCAGGGGAGGTCGCTCTCCAGGCCTTCCCTCTGTAGCCATGCACACAGAGGTTTTGGCTGTAGTGGGCGTGGCCAACTCTGAAGCCAGCCGGAACTCCGTTCCTGTGCGTTCCTGCCCAAAAATAGCCCTGGCCCAATCCAGAGGTATTTTACATTTGTGTTTGGAGGTCCTATGTCATGGCTAGCCAAGAGCCAACATGGTGTAGTGGTTAGAGCAGCGGACTCTAATCTGGAGAACCGGTTTCGATTCCACACTCCTCCACATGAATCCTGCTGGGTGAACTTGGGCCAGTCATCATTTCCTCAGAACCCTCTCAGCCCCACCTGCCTCACAAGCAGTGTTCCCTCTAAGCTGAGTTAGTGTGAGCTAGCTCACAGTTTTTTAGCCCGCGGGTCACACATTTTTGAGTTGTGCTAATGAGCTCCTGCACCTCTTTTTCTACGAAATGACTCCTGGTTCTGGCACAGCTGTTCTTGAAAAAAAGAGCAGTTTCTGTCAGAGCTCTCTCAGCCCCACCTACCTCCCAGGGTGTCTGTTGTGGGGAGGGGAAGGAGTCTGTAAGCCGCTCTGAGACTCCTTTGGGTAGTGGGCGGGGTATAAATCCGATCTCTTCTTTTCTTCTTCTAGATTTTATGGTAATTCAGGGCTGACTTTGGAGTCAGTATGGTGTTTCTCTGGGGTATCTGAATGTGGTTTTGAGCGTCAAAGGGGAAAAGCAGAAAGAATCATTGTCAGAATGACATGGAAAGTGAAACTCACAAGAACCCCGGGGCTGTCGAAAGGAGTTTCCCGCTAAGCAGAACCTAGAAATCGGAATGGGAGTACCTCTGCTTATTATCCAGCAAGGAGTTTATGGCCCAGACAAATTCTGCCGCATCAATGGGCCACTTTACTGAAAGCCTTCAGTCGACCGACCCACATCCCGGCCTGTCCCAGGGATAACTTTCTCAGACTCCCTTCCTCCTTTGAGATCATCCCTTTTAGCAAATTATTAGCCTGCACTTCAAATACCGACTCCTTTTGGCATAATTTGATTTATAGGTTGCAGGACCCGTTCTGTTAATTTAAGGAAAAGGGCTCAGATTTCTGACCGTGCCTGAGTAATTTCACCAAAAAAGAACAAGGGGTTGTTTTAAGAGTACTTTCAAAAAGAAGAACAAAGAGAGGGCCCAGGACTCAAAGAAAGGAGATGCCGGAGTTCCGTAAAAATACTTTTCCCTCAAAAAATATGGTGCTGTGGGTTCCAATTCCGATTGCAAATGTGGTATGGGTGTGTGTGTGAAACATTTCCCCCATGTATATTTTCCTGATCTGAAATGGCCCCGGGAAACCATTATTTGCCCTATTGGCAAATCTTCCACCTCCTCCTCCTCCTTCTTCTTTCTCTCTCTCTCCCTCCCTCTCCTTCTACAGCACACACTGAAATCAGAGGAGAAATGCTTAGGTACAGAAAATTAGCATCTGTACAGATTTCCATTTGGATCTCCGTTCCAATTCATATCTGACAAACGGAGCTTGGATTCTTGAACATTCATTCCCCGAAAATCTTGTTGATCCCTAAGGAGCTACTGGACAGGGATCTCTGTTTGTGAAAACAGATCTATTTTGTGTGTGTGTGTATGTGTGGAAGTCTTCAGAGTTTGGCCCAAAGTCCAAAGTTAGGATCAAAGAATCCCTCAGGCATTGCTTTGGAAACAGGGGCCGTTCATTTGGAGCTCCGAGATCCAGGGACCAATTCGGAGGTGGAGGTTCTGGGAACCCCGTCGGAGGCATGGAGATCCTTCCTGTTGTCCACACGGGGCAGAACTTCAGTTGTCCAGAGTCCCACTTAACCGGCTTCCAGTTTGCCGCTTCAAAATCCATTAAGCCGCATATCAAAGTAAAAACAATACCCCTCAAAGAGGAACACATTCGGAGATAAAGCGGGGAAGGGGAAGAGGGAGGGGCGTTCCCGAGGAGCAGCTAAAATCGACATCGTCGAGGAAATCAAATACGGATTTGTACAACTCCAATATCCCAACAGCTGAAAGGAGTTCGACTTCAAGGCTATCGCTGTCAGGAAGAGGAGAGGGAGGGGAGAGGACCCATCCCCAAACCAAATACAAATTTGCCCTGGAGCACGAGAACATTAGTAATATCAGGAAGAGGGTCACACAGACAGTACGTTATGGACATAAAAATCCTTTGTAGCCCAACCAATTAACCCTAACCCTGCGTAACCCTTTTTCCTTCTGGCCATCCGTTTAAAGAGTTTTACAATTTACTGCCTGTGTTCTCAGGGGAGGTCCCGCTTCACTCTGCTTGCCTCCTTTCACAGCCACACGCAGGCGATCCTGCTGTGTCAGAAGCCACACGATCCAGCCGAGAGGGAGAAATTCAGAATCTGGCAGATGCGGGGAGGGAAAAACTAGGCTCCGATCCAGCAGCCGGGCCGTGCTGAGGGAGGGGGTTAGAAATAATCCACACAGAAGGACTGCTTATCGAGGAATGTCGGAAGCGGCCTTCTACAAAGTCAGGCCTGTGGTCGCTCTAGCACTTAGGGGAGGCCGGCCTCCAGGTGGGATTTGGGGATCCCCCGGAATTACAGCCCGTCTCCAGACTAAGAGATGACTCCGGGGGGCGGGGCATGATAGAGGTTTATAAAATTATGCATGGGATGGCGACGGTTGACAAAGAGAAATTTTTCTCCCAAAATGCTAGAACTTGAGGGCATCCAATGAAGCAGATGGGCAGTCGGGTTCAGGACGGACGAAAGGGAATACCACTTTACACAGAGAGTGATTAAAGTGTGGACTTTGCTGCCAGAGGATGTGGTGATGGCCACAGGAATAAATGGCTTTTAAGTGGGAGGAGGAGGGGGAGGAAGAGGAGGAGGAGGAAGAGGAGGCGGAAGGAGAAGAAGGAGAAGAAGAAGAGGAGGAGGAGATCGGATTTTTTAAAATTTCAATTAGTATTTGTCTGAGCAAATTCTGTTGCCAGTATTCAAGCTATGAAGGAACCACATAGAAGGGCAACTCATATAGTTTGCCCTATAAACACCCCCCCCCCAGTGCCCAAAATTCTCACATTACAATTTGGCCAGGTACCAAAATTTCTATTTACTTCTTAAAACAAAATGCTTTTAGATTATTGAGGTTCTGAGCTGCAAGCTATAGGCTTAATTCTTGAGATCCAGTTCTGGCTTTGGGCAAAAACTCTAAAAAGCTGTTTTTACCATAGATTTTGCCCAGATACCACAGCTTTGCAGCCATATCACAGCATGATGACATCACTTCCTGTGTGATGCTGGTGATGTGGCCCTGGCCTTCCTCTTTCTCCCCATCCCTGCCAGTTACCAGGAGGGACCTGGCAAATCTAGCTGCCTCCATCAAGGAGGATGCTAGACTTAGAACTTCCCAAAATTCTGAGGTTGGCCCCAGTACCCAATGGCAGCCATTTTGCGGCACTGCCCACTCCCTGATCCCAGAATTCCAGGAGTGCCCACAAATTCAACAAATTGTGGGGCCCCTGTTCTAAACCAAGCAGCCAGATGCCAATTTAATATACATTAACCAACATTAACTCATGCCATTCATTTTCTTGTCTGCACTGTAATAAAGACAGATACTTCCTGCCCCCATTCCATTTAAAATCCTGAATAAACAAATGAATGCACCCTCTCCCTTAGTAGAAACTCAGCCTCTGCATACAGAAACCAGCTTGTACGGGCAAGTTACATTTGCAGGATCAACATATCTGGAAGAGGCCACAATTCTTGAGAAATTGAACCAAGAGCTCTCATCCTATCTCTCCAGAACTTGTCCATATTTCACTCCGGTTATACAAAGCCTGCGAAGATTTTTGGGTAACTGATCCTACCAGGTCAAAGTCAAGACTTGTTTTGCTAGTAACTTCTGGAAGAACCTGGGATGACCCTCCTTTTGAACACACCGAAGCTGACCAGTTCGCAGGGGGAAGCCGAAGGAAGTGTTTTCATTCCCTCCACTTGATCTCTCTCGAAAGATAAGGAGACATTCAGGTAACTACTTAAGTGGAACTCTTGGTGTTGGGTTACCAACTTTTCCCTCTTTTTTTAGCACCCCCGGGGGCAAAGAGCAACTGTTAATGACACACTTACCGGAAAGAAGGTTAAGCCCGTTGACACTGGAGTGGAGGCAGCATAACATTTCAACACTTGCTCCGTCCTGACTTAATATACCGAAACCGGCTGAAGAGTTTTCACAGTCGTTCTGGAACTGAAAATGTAGCTGTACTGTGTCAGGAAAAAGAGGCATGTTAATTTTTTTTTTAAAAATGCAATAATATAATGCAAAGTGAAACAAAGCATTAAGGCTGAGCATCGAATAAGCATCAGGGGATGACATAACCTCAGGGTAGTTGCTTATTTTTTGTTGTCCTTGCCATGGGTTGGGGACCAATGCTCCCTCTAAGCTGTGGAGTCTTGTGAGCAAAAATTCTACTTTGTGAGCTGCTGGCATTGAAGCTGTGAGCAAGCAATTTGGATGCTGCGTAAATTAGTTTGCTCTGGAGCTAATTTATTTGCAGCTGCTGGTATGAACTTGGGCCAGTCACACGTTTTTTCAGA
This sequence comes from Gekko japonicus, assembly GCF_001447785.1. Classification (NCBI taxonomy): domain Eukaryota; kingdom Metazoa; phylum Chordata; class Lepidosauria; order Squamata; family Gekkonidae; genus Gekko; species Gekko japonicus. Next base: position 9,605 of record NW_015174919.1, read on the forward strand.
ACTCTTCTCTCACGACTCTCGAAAGAGCTCTTTCAGGCCCACCTACCTCACAGGATGTCTGTTGTGGGGAGGGGAAAAGAAAGGAGATTGTAAACCACTTTGAGGGTGCGTTCAGACGGAGGCTTTCTGCCGGCATAAACGCGATCACACTTACCCTCCATTTTGTGGATCCCTTCGGTGTACGCCCGGTCACACGCTGCGGGCGTCAGCGTGTTTTTTTTAAAAAACACAGTTTGAGCATGCGCATAGGCAGCCTTTAACAGAATGGCGATCTTTGCGCATGCTCAACCCCCCCCATTACATTTAAACTTTAAAGGTAAGGACTTACCTTTAAAGTTTAAAGCCCAAACTGGCCTCCCTTAAGTCCCAGACTCCTCCAGGAAGTTAAAGTAAGGGCTTTTTTAAAAAAAAAACAAATGCTCAGGGCGAAGCTTCGCCCGAGCGCATATCGCTTAGAGTAAGAAAAAAATGGTGGGGGGGGAAATGAAGCCTCAGGCTTCCGACGGAAATGGCTAGGCACCGGTGGAGAGCGATCAGACGCCGGTGTACATCGGAAGCCACCGTTGCACTCAGGATACCACCACTTGGGACCTAGTGGCAGAGTGCAACGGTGTAAAGGGCTTTACACCGGTTAGGGACAGGAGGCAGATGTGCCCCGTCTGAACGCCGGTGAGTACAACGGTTGGAACCGGCACCCTAACCGATGTAAAGCCCCCGTCTGAACGCACCCTGAGACTCCTTCAGGGAATGAAGGGCGGGGTATAATTCCAATCTCCTCGTCCTTCTCCTTTCCTTTACCTGCTTTATTGACTGTGTATATGTAAAGTGCTGTAAAGTCACAGTCAATTTATGGCAATCCTGTAGGTTTTTCAAGGCAGGAAAAGGAGGAGGAGGAGGAGATTAGATTCATACTCCCCCTTCACTAGCCAAAGGAGTCTCAGAGCAGTTTATAATCTCCTTTCCCTTCCTCTCCCCACAACAGTCACCTTGTGGGGCAGGTGGGGGCTGAGAGAGTTCGGAGAGACCTGTGACTGACCCAAGGTCACACAGCTGGCTGCATTTTGAAACATGGGTAGTCAAACCCAGTTCCCCGGATTAGAGTCTACCACTCTTAACCACTGCACCAAGAGTTTGTGAGCAATGTTCCCTCTAAGCTGTTGAGTCTTGTGAGCAGAAATTCTACTTTGTGAGCTACTGGCATTAAAATTGTGAGTGAGCAATTTGGCTACTGCATAAACTAGTTTGCTCTGTAGCCATCCTTCCTGAGCTAAGACAAAAATGTGTGAGCCAGAGGCTAAAAAAATGTGAGCTAGCTCACACTAACTCATCTTAGAGGGAACACTGGTTGTGAGGGCTGCAGGTCAGAGGAAAGAGGAAAAGTGAAAAAAAAAACCAAAAAATCTTGCAGACTCCACACTTCACAGTATTTCTCCCTCCCCTCCTCAGATTTTGTAGCAAAGGTATTTTGTGTCCATATCATGTGCTGGCTCCAATGAATAATGAGAATAATGACAGTTTGCAAGCCTCCAGCAAAACACAACGGTTTACAATCACGACTTGTGGGGGTAATCCTATAAACCACTCCAAGCATTTGGATTACGAGGGCAGGTCAGGTGGAAGCGCTAACTGAACATTCCTTCCCCCAAGACTGGATCCTTATTTCAGCTGCTGCCTTACGCATTTGCAATCAACCAAATGTTGGCTACCTTAGCAATTTTTTTTTTTTAAAGCATCCTCTTCCTAAGTATTGGTTCTGGTCACTCTTCTGTTTCCATGTTCGGCTGAAGTAGTCATAGTAGTCGGGCTTGCAGTTTGGCGTAGTGGTTAAGTAAGGTCTCCCTTGCTCGAAAGCCAGTCGAATCCGACTCTAGGGTTGTGGTACTCATCTCCGTTTCAAAGCCGAAGAGCCAGTGCTGTCCGAAGATGTTTCCGTGGTCATGTGGCCAGCATGACTAAACACCAAGGCGTACGGAACGCTGTTACCTTCCCACCGAAGTGGTACCTATTTATCTACTTGCAATTTCTTGCTTTCGAACTGCTAGGTTGGCAGGAGCTGGAACTAGAGACGGGAGCTCACTCCATCTTGCGGCACCCGGGTCTTGAACTGCTGAACTACTGACCTTCCGCAGCCTGCAGTTCAGCGTCTTAACTACTTGAGCCACCGCAGCTCCGCTAGTGGTTAAGTACACCGACTCTAATCTGGGAGAACTGAGTTTGATTCTCCACCCCTCCACCTGCAGCTGCTGGTGTGGCCTTGGGCAAGCCGTAGTTCTGATAAGAGCTGTTCTTGAAAAAGAGTAGTTTCTCTCAAGAGCTCTCTCAGCCCCGCCTACCTCACAGGGTGTCTGTTGTGGGGAGGGGAAGGGAAAGGAGATTGTAAGCCGCTCTGAGACTTCCTTGGGTAGTGAAGGGCGGGTCTAAAGCCAATCTCCTCCTCCTCCTCTTCTTCCTCAATCTTGTTTCCCTAGGAAGTTTTTAGCACCAGTTAGAACTACTGAGCTTTTTTTTCTTTCAAGGAAAAAGAACCCCACATAATACCTGGCTTCAACAATCCCTCAGGGTATCAATCCAGCGTAGTCAATCCATACAGTTGAGAAGAGAAAAGGAAGAGTTGGTTTTTATACCCCGCTTTTCTCCACCCTAAGGAGTCTCAGAAGCAGCTTATAATCACCTTCCCTTCTTCTCTCCACAACGGGCACCTTGCGGGGTAGGTGGGTCGAGTTGCCAGCAGGGTTGCCATCCCCGTTTTGGGGGGTGGGGTTTACCCCACTTTCAGAGCCCCCAATCTACCACTGCTCAGCGGGCTGGTGGGGGAGCCCCGCCCCCAAGCAGCCCCGCCCACTCCCGACATGCCCTTCACGATGATGTCACCCGGAGGTGATGTCATCACACAGGGCACATCGCACGGGGGATGCTCTTACATTTGGTAAACAACTCTATGGTTACCATAGAGTTTTCCCCCCAAAATGCAAGAGTGTCCCCTGCATGACGTGCCCTGTGTGATGCTCTTATTTTATTTTTATTTTATTTGTTTAATTTCTATCCCGCCCTCCCCGCCAAGGCAGGCTCTGGCCAGCTTACAGGATATGTATGCATTAAAACATCGGAATATGTTAAAACATAATATTTTTACATAAAACCGCAGCATATAAAATTATAAGTGCTAGCAGACATGGCGAGCGATGCCGGTATTCTTTCAGCATCCAGATGGGCCCCTACCCCCAAAGTCTGGGTTCTTGCCAGGCTATTAGTTCGTACTGATGTTGGGGCCAGGGCCATGATGTAACCTCTGGGTGATGTCATTACAGTGTATGTGTTCTGCGCATGCACCAGAAGACTCGAGGAAGAAGAGGAAGAAGAAGAGGAAGAAGAAGAGGAAGAAGAAGAGGAAGAAGAAGAGGAAGAAGAGGAGGAGCACCCTGCCGGAACACGGTAAGGACCTGGCAACCCTAGTTGCCAGCTCTGTGTTGGGAAAAACCTGGAGATTTTGGGGATGGAGCCCGAGGAGGGTGGGGTTTGGGGAGGAGAGGACTTCAGCGGGGTATGATGACATAGAGTCCACCTTCCAAAGCAGCCATTTCCATCAGGTGATCTGATCTCAGTTGCCTGGAGATCAGCTGTAATCCCAGGAGATCTCCAGTGACCACCGCAAGCCTGGCAACCCTATAGGTGGAGCTGAGAGAGTTCTGAGAGAACTGTGACTGGCCCAAGGTCACCCAGCAGCTGCATGCGGAGGAGTGGGGAATCAAACCCGGTTCTCCAGATTAGAGTCCGCAGCTCTCAACCGCTCCGCTCCACTGACTCTCCTTTTGACAAATGCAGTATGCTGTAGGCAACCCGTTGAGAAAGAAGTGCTCTCCAGATGTAGGCAGAAAGTCAGAGTGCACAAAGAAAACAGACCCTTATCTATGCCCTGATGGATAATAGGCCTGTCCTCCTGCAGTGTTTCTTCTGATCACTGCCACCAGTGGACTGAAAGAGAAAGCGTTTGCTGAATTAGTGTCACAGAGTGGGAGGGGGCCATACAGACCACCTGGTCCCACCCCCCGCTCAATGCAGGATCAGCCTAGAGCATCCCTGACAAGGGTTTGTCCAGCTGCTGCTTCAAGACTGCCAGCGAGGGGGAGCTCACCACCTCCCGAGGCAGCCGATTCCACTGTTGCACAACTCTGACTCTCAAAAAGTGTTTCCTAATATTCAGCGGGAGCCTTCCTACACCTTAATTTAAATCCATTATTTACAGTCTTGCATAGGGCTGCCACCCCCTAGGTGAGGCCTAGCTTTCTCCCATAATGTCCAGACCAGTGGTCCACCTAGTCCAATATCCTGTCTCACACAGTGGCCAACCAGTTCCTCTGGAGAGCCAACAACAGGGCACAGAGGCTGAGGCCTTCGTAAGAACATCAGAAGAGCCCTGCTGGATCAGACCAGTGGTCCATTTAGTCCAGCATCCTGTCTCACCCAGTGGCCAACCTGTTAGCCACTGATAGACTTCTCCTCCATGAATCTATCTAATCTATCGAATCTCTATAGACTGGAGATCCTTTCTGATTCCAGGATAACTCCAGGTCCACCTGGCAGCTGACAGTCCTATCCACTTGCCCTGTCCCATATACACATGGATGTAATGCATGAAAGGGTCTTGGGACTGTGTGGTTAAGACCTTGGACAGTCGTCCTGCATTGTGAATATGGATTTTCTTTCTCTTGTCAGAACAGCTTAACCTGCCGTACACAATTTCTTCCAAGCGAGGATTATATTTGAATTTAGTTAGTGAAAAGGAAACCTAAACCTGCACATGGAATAACTCCAAGGAAAGGCTTTGCTTCTCTTATTTATTTTGCCATTATGTTAAGTGAGAAGTATTGTGGCCGCTTTCCCCTTAATGTCTAAATGGATGCAAGCAAACCCATACAACATTTGGGCCTTTTTAAAGTTTCCATTGGAAAAAAGAGGAATAGCTGTTTTCTGCAAAATAATTCACAGCATATGGTCCAAAAATATGCTTGGCTATGGCTCAGGGCTTATGATGTTTAATTTAAAATAGAGTTTTTCCCTAAATAAAAAAGGGTGCTTTATGGCACATACACTATTAAAGCAGTACCATTCTTTTTCTCGGCATTGTTAAACGGTAATGCTTTTAAAATGTTTTCTGCCACCTTGGTTTCTTGGCTGCTTTTCCGCAGAAACGCAGCACGTCGTTCAGACAGAGCAAATCTCGCCACCCGCTTTCTTTCTGGCCAGCCGTATGACTTGTGTTGGTGTATTTGTTGCGGGGGGTGGTGGGGCGGGGGGGAAAATCGCGTGCGTCGTTCAGACAGAGCAAATCTCGCCGCCCGCTTTCTTTCTGGCCAGCCGTATGACTTGTGTTGGTGTATTTGTTGCGGGGGGTGGTGGGGCGGCGGGGGGGAATCTCTTTTGAACCTCATCTGCCTAATTTTCGAGAAGCCGCCCGTTTTTCTCCGAGCAAAAATTTCACTGCCAAACCAATTCGACCCTCCGGAAAATCTGAAAGGAATACAGCCAAGGAGCAACCAGTTGTGAAATGATGGCAGGGCGCTTTCTTGATGATGTCAGCCCTTGTTAAATCCGAGCAGATTGTTTCCACAGCAAGCATCTAACAAGCAGATGTCCAGGTGTGGCTCCGTTTTCCACTGAACCTTTCTTTGGGTCCAAACGTTACCTTCCCCCAACTCCGTGGAAATCTATATCCTGCATGAGACCTCCCCGAGGTTTCGTAAGCAGGCCTCAATCTAATATGTTTTGTCTACGGGGATTCCCACCCCCACCGAAGTTATAAAGACAAATAACCGGCGTTAGAATGGGCACAGAAGTCAAGAAATCCAGATTCGTTTCAGAGTCGCAGTGAAATGCCTGGATTTGGAAATGGGATTGAAAAGATATGCGGGGCCTTGCTCAGTTCCATCGAGATGATGCTGAGGATGAGAGACCTCCAAACTTGCCTCTTGGTATGGACTGGAGATGGGGCCAAGGCTCAGGGGTAGAGCATCTGCTTGGCATGCAGAAGGTCCCAGGTTCAGTCCCCAGCATCTCCATCTAAAAGGATCAGGTAATAGAAGTTGTGAAAGACTTCAGCCTGAGATCTTGGACAGCCGCTACCTGGCAGTTGGGTGTCGTGGTTAAGTGCGCGGACTCTGAACTGCGAGAACTGGGTTTGATTCCCCACTCCTCCACTTGCAGCTGCTGGTGTGACCTTGGGCCAGTCATAAGTTTTCTCAGAGCTGTTCTCTCAAGAGCAGTCCTCGAAAGAGCTCTCTCAGCCCCCACCTACCTCACAGGGTGTCCGTTGTGGGGATCATCCAGCCAGGTGCAAGTGGAGGAGTGGGGAATCAAACCTAGTTCTCCAAGATTAGTCTGCACACTTAACCACTGCACCAAACTGGCTCTCAGAAAGAGGAGAAGGAGGAGGAGAAGAAGAAGAGGAGATTGGATTTATACCCCACCCTTCACTACCCAAAGGAGTCTCAGAGCGGCTTACAAACTCCTTTCCCTCCCCCTCCCCACAACAGACACCCTGTGAGGTAGGTGGGGCTGAGAGAACTCTTGACAGAAACGGCTCTTTTTTTCAAGAACAGCTGTGCCAGAGTTATGGCTTGCCCAAGGTCATCCAGCCAGGTGCAAGTGGAGGAGTGGGGAATCAAACCGGGTTCTCCCAGATCAGAGTCCGCGCACTTAACCACTGCACCAAACTGGCTGGACAAGAGGTTATTTATCCATTTAGTTCATTGGTAGTCCACTTTTCTCACCAAGACTCAAGGTGGATTTAGGGTTGCCAACACTGGCTTGGGAAATTCCTGAAGATATGGGAGGGGCAGAGTCTGGGGAGGGAGAGGAGCTTCGGCAGGTATCAGGGCCTAGAGCCCACCCTTCTAAGCAGCCATTCCTCTCTCAGAGGAAATGAGCTATTTCTATTCTGGAGACCAGCTGCAAAATTCCAATAGATCTCCAGTCCGTACCTGGAGGTTGGTGGCCCTATTAAAGAGTTAGAACACAATGCCAGAAAGGCCAGTGGGATACATAGAATCAAAGAATGTTAGTTGGAAGGGATCCTGCAGGTCATCTAGTCCAACCCCCTGTACTCTGCAGGAGCAAAGCCGAAAGATATCCCTACAACATACCCAAAAGATGGTCATCCAGCCTCTGCTTGGAAACGTCCAGCGAAGGAGCACCCACCACCTCCCGAGGCAGTCTGTTCCACCGCTCAACCACTCTTACAGTTAGGAAGTTTCTCCTGATATCTAGCTGGTAACGACTCCCTTGTAATTTCCACCCATTAGATCTAGTCTTGCAATCCAGAGTAAGAGAGAATAGATCTGCTCCATCTTCTACATGATAGCCCTTCAAATACTTGAAGACTGCAATCATGTCCCCTCTAAGCCATCACCAACAATGCAATAAATCTGGATTACAAAACTAGGGAGCAATGAAGCAAGAACAGCGTTAACACAGACATGTAGCATCCAAAGTGGGTCTGCCACTTTCGAGAGTAGAGCGTCTGTATTTCTGTGTTTCTGGGTTTCCCACTCTTTGCCTTCTTTCATCTGCCATGGAAGGAAATTGTACAACAGATCAAAGGGATCCTCCCACTTTGTGGAGAGTCCACCAAGTTTCTCTCTCCCCCCCCCCTTTACGATGCAATGACAGCAACTATCAACTTCAGTGGGGAAAATATTATGTGACGTTTGAGAAAAACAGGAGAGCAGAAAGAAGAGAGAGCCGATCGTGGGCCCTTCTTGCTGATTTTCATCCTGCTCTCTGAGTTATAAACCACAAGAGTCCCAGACCCTCCAGAGGCTTGGTTAGTAAAGTCAGAGGGCTCTTTTCGTAGCAGGAACTCCTTTGCATGTTAGGCGACACACCCCTAATGTAGCCAATCCTCCAAGAGCTTACAGAGCTCTTCTTACAGGGGCTACGGTAAGCTCTTGGAGGATTGGCTACATTAGGGGTGTGTCGCCTGATATGCAAAGGAATTCCTGCTACAAAAAGAGCCCTGCGTAGTGCTTTTATTAACAATGCTGGAAATTAATTTCAGTTGGTGCACAAGGTAATAAGTTAACCAAGCCCAAATTGGGGAGTGTTACCTTGTGTTGTGGGAAAAATCTATTAGCATATATATTTAAAATATATATTAAATGTTGTTTCAAATGCAACAATGATTACTAATGTAGATATAATCAAAAGTGTTTTCAGTTGAGTTAGATATCTGAGCACAAACATAGTGCATAACTCAGAAATCTTTCTAAGCTTCTTTGGTGGGGGTAGGAGCACAATGAACATCTCCCATGAGTAGAATTACTGATGAGGTCTCCCAGAATTATAGCTGATCTCCAGACTACAGAGATCAGTTCCCGTAGAGAAAATGGCTACTTTGGAGGGTGGACTCTGTGGCATTATATCCTCCTGAGGTCCCTCCCCTGCCCAACCTTTGCCCTCCTCAAGGCTCCATCCCTCCAATATCATGAAATTTTCTTTTTGTTTTTGGTATTTTGGGGTATTTTTTAATGTGTGTGTGTGCACACCTGGAAGTCATGGTGCCCTCTGGTGACTGACCCCTACTGGGGGCCTGGAGGATATTCAGAGAGGTAGCTGAGTAAAGCCTGCCCCCGCCTCCCTCCTCTGGTATTCCAAGGAGGTCTCCCATCTGACTACTTGCCAGAGTTGACCCTGCTTAGCTTACGAGATCTGAGAAGACCGTGCTTGCCTATCCAGGTCAAGATCTGAGAAGACCAGGTCAGGGCTGATATCCTGGAATTTCTGAACCCGGAGCTGGCAACTGTAGGGATAAGCTAAGAGGAACATTTTCTCTTCTTTCTGAGTTTGCACCTTGTCCTATTGAAAGCTCTGCCTTCCCCCCCCCCATTTCACTGCCATGACCAGTGTTCCCTTTAAACTGAGTTAGTGTGAGCTAGCTCACAGTTGTTTAGCCTCCGGCTCACAGATTTTTGCCTTAGCTCAGGAAGGCTGGCTACAGAGCAAACTAACATATGTAGTAGCAAAATCGCTTGCTTGCAACTTTAACGGCAGTAGCTCACCAAGTAGAATTTTTGCTTAGAGGGAGCATTGGCCATGACTGTTCTCTTATTTCTTTTAGGCCACTACTGTATGTGATAAGTCATCTATAGGCCGTTTTTTTTACCCAATGGTGGAAAAATAACATGGTGAAACATGCTGGCCCCACTGCTGGACCTCCTGATGGCACCAGGTCTTTTTGGCCACTGTGTGACAGAGTGTTGGACTGGATGGGCCATTGGCCTGATCCAACATTGGCTTCCCTTTATGTTCTCTTAAGTTCTTAAGATATTATGAATGAGGAAAGAGAAACCAATTCAAAACATAAAGGCCAGTAACAGAGATAACTGTTCAGCAACAGCCCTGGATTTAGGGTTGCCAAGTTGATTTTTGCCGGAAGCGGGGGGCTCTCAGCCGGCGTCTGGTGCACGCGTACGCGAAGCACGCGCGGCTGCACGCACGTCACCCGGAAGTGACGGGAGGATGCCAGGCACGCTGGGGGTGGGGCCACGGCCATACAAGGGAAAACCATAGCGTTTTCCCTTGGATGGCTGTGGCCCCACTCCCAGCGTGCCCGGCGTCCTCCCGTCACTTCCGGGTGACGCGCAGGTTGGGGCGGAGTTCCCCTCAGGGCCCGATCTGGTGCCGCCGGGGAATGGGCCTCTGGGGCGGGGGTTTCCCCGCCCCCCGGGGGGACTTGGGATCCCTACCTGGATTCCCAACATGCCACCCAGGGCTAGTGAGAAAAAGACAGGACTCCCCTTTCTGGCCAGCTGGCTGGTGGTGAATTGGGGGCCCTGAAAGCGGGAAAAACCCACCCCCATCTGGGGGATAGCAACCCCAAGGAGGAGTGGGGAAGCCAATCCGGTTCTCCAGATTAGAGTCTGCTGCTCTTAACCACTACAACCACGGCTGGCTCTCTTTAAGTGGCTTTTAAACTAAAGTGAAACAACAACCGGCCTCTTGCTACTTTTTTTGTTTAGGTGCAAAGAAATGCGGGTGAATGTGCTGCCGAATACCCTTCGTCAAATAGAGCCATGGGGGAAACTGTCTTTGGGCCAGAGAAAAGATCAAGTTAAGTGTTTTATGGTTAGAAACTCAACAGGTGTGCGTCACTCTTGTAAAAAGTCGGATTCATTCAGATGTATTTATAGTACATTTTTACTTGACATCTGGTAACGCCGTTGTTGCCAAAGTCCGGGGATCACATCAGACGTTCAAGATGGCCTTCAAACCGATGTGATCACTTTTTATGTTGCAATTCTGGAAGACCCCTTGTGATCTGGTAGGGATCATGTTTGATTATCCCTCAATTTAAGGCCTAGAAAACAGGAATCAGGAAACCTGGAACTCTGGAAGGAAGTCATAGTGCCCCAGATAACATTTTGTTGATCAGGGAAGTGTGCAGGGACAGGCTTCCAGGGCTTGTATCTTATCTGGCCAGTTCTGAACAAGGTTGCCACCAGTGGTCCCTCTAAGCTGAGTTAGTGCGAGCCAGCTCACAGTTTCTTAGCCTCCGGCTCACACATTTATGTCTTAGCTCAGGAAGGAGGGCTCCAGAGCAAACTAATTTATGCAGTAGGTAAATGGCTCACTCACAACTTAAATGCCAGTCGCTCACAAAATAGGATTTTTGCTCACAAGTCTCCACAGCTTAGAGGGCGCATTGGTTGCCACCAGCTGGCCTCTTCGCCCCAGAAGAGGAAGAAATGGGAGGAGCAGAATGACATTGCACAATGTCATGATCAATGTTCCCTCTAAGACTGTGGAGTCTTGTGAGCAAAAATTCTACTTTGTGAGCTACTGGCATTAAAGCTGTGAGTGAGTGAGTTGGTTGCTGCATAAATCAGTTTGCTCTGGAGCCATCCTTCCTGAGCTAAGACAGAAATCTGTGAGCCAGAGGCTAAAAAACTATGAGCTAGCTCACACTAACTCAGCTTAGAGGGAACACCGGTCATGATATCACTGCTGGCTGGACTCAGAAGGGACATCACAACACGCAAGGAATCGCCCGGTCTCTATGGCACTTTGTTCTTGGCTCGCCTCGAGTGGCAGCACCCACCAACATTTTGTGCCTGCATCCACCAGTTTGGTGTAAGAGCGGAGGACTCTAATCTGGGAGAACCGGGTTCGATTCCCCATGCCTCCAACGTGCAGCTGCTGGCCTGACCTGGGTTCAGCCACAAGTTCTGTCAGAGCTAGAGATAAAGAGATACGTTACCTGTAATAAATATGTAATATCAAAGAAGTGGGAAAGGGAGTGAGCTAAGAGAGAATTGGAAGTCTGAGCACTGTGGGAAGTCGGAAGGGGGGTTATATGGAGTGAAAAGGGATATGAGATAAATTGTTACATGAATTATAAGTTCACTTATTGTGATATCCTAATAAAGAGTTGTTGTTGTTTTTAAAAAAGAGCAGTTCTCTCAGAGCTCTCTCAGCCCCACCTACCTCACAGGGTGTCTGTTGTGGGGAGGGAAAGAGAAAGGAGATTGTAAGCCCCTCTGAGACTCTGAGTGAAGGGCGGGGCATAAATCCAATTTCTCCTCCTCCTCCTCCTTTTTCTTCTCCTTCTCCTTCTTCTCCTTCACCAGAATTCCTACAGCACCCCGAGCCAGAAAAGTGCTGGGGAACCCTGCCATGAAGCCTGTCCTTCAAAATTGCCATTTCCTGCAGGGGAACTGCTCTCAGAAGTCCTTCGGGGAGAACTCCAGGCCCTGCCTTGAGATTGGCAACCCTACTCCCAAACCCGAGACTTCAGCAAATGAGCTGTTTTGAAAATGATTTCCAGGGTGGTGCCTGTTGCCGTAGAGATGACATTCGATGAAAAGGACAAAATATATCGACGGCGATAAACTCCATGCTTGGATGACACACTTGACTTCCAAGCTTGTGTTCAAACAAGGCGTACATGCCAAGATTTTTATGAAAGTCGAAATTAAAATGTACCACTATCGAGCCGTAACTGACGAGGCATTGTGCGCCGGGCTGTTCACATAATGCGCCATATATTTATTGTTTGTCATTTTTCTGGCCCCGACAAGGGTCTCGTTGCGTTGTAAATCATGCCCTTAAAAATGCCGCTGGAAATGGTGGCTGGCTCTTTTTTTTTTTTTGAGAAAAGAAAGAAAAGGAGGGGGGAAATGAAACTGAATCACCACGTACAGCTTTTCTGTTGTTCTACAGACCTTAACTATCACATCAAAGACGACACTTGGGTTTTGGCGTAATTACAGGTGTCGGCTCATGACCTAGCTGGAGAGGAAAAGACAAGAAAACACCCATTCGGTTCTTCTAGATCTTACATCCCCGTCAAAAAAATAAAATAAAATCCTGTTTACCATTGGCTGCACTAGAAGCTGCCCGTTTCTCTGCATAGGCTCGATTTATTGCAATGGCCGTCCATTCGCAACTCTCTAAAGGTCGGCCAACTGATCAAATAAACATTTGCCGATGAAATCTCTGCCCTTTGAACCGATTAATTAGTCGACTCGATTTAGATAAATGTTCATATTGCCAAGAGCTCAGCATAGGTTGTGAGATATTGAAACACTGAATTATTCAAGGTGCAATGATTAGACAGCTGGACTAGCTGGAGGTTACGAGGGTGCGATGGTGTAATGGTTAGAGAGCTGGATTAGGATCTGGGTAGGTTTGCCATTCCCCCCTCCCGGGGGGTTGTCCACTTTTAGGGCCCCCAATCCACTGGCCTAGATCCAGCCAGCAGGGGGAACCCCACCTCCAAAGTGCCGTGATTGGGCCAAGGTGCGTAGTGTGATGACGTCACCCAGAGTTTGCATCACCGTGCAGGGGCACATTGTGGGAGGACGCTCTATCATTCAAGGAAAAACTCTATGGTTTGTCCTCGAATGATAGAGGCCCAACCCACAACATGCCCTGCACAATGATGTCACTTCTGGGTGATGTAATTATGGAAGAGAAGAAGAAGAGGAGGAGGAGGAGATTGGATTTATACCCTGCCCTTCACTACCCAAGGGAGTCTCAGAGAGGCTTACAAACTCCTTTCCCTTCCCCTTCCCACAACAGACACCCTGTGAGGTAGGTGGGGCTGAGAGAGCACTGACAGAAACTGCTCTTTTTCAAGGACAGCTATGCCAGAACTATGGCTTGCCCAAGGTCATCCAGCAGCTGCAAGTGGAGGAGTGGGGAATCAAACCCAGTTCTCCCGGATTAGAGTCCGTGTACTTAACCACGACACCAAACTGTAGGAAGAAACCCCCCTCCCCCGCTAGCAGCCAGGTAAAACCTGGCAGCCCTGGATCTGGGGGAACAAGGTTCAAATCCCTCCTCTGCTGGGTGACCTTGGGCCAGTCACATACTCTCAGCCTAGCCTCTGGATCCCCAGTACCTAGTGGGGGCCTGGCAATACCCGTCCTAAGCCTCCCACCCCATTCCCCGTTGGGAACATACGTGAACAATGGCCACATATCAGTTTCCCCAGCAGAGGCTTCCCAGTGCTGTTTCAGGTTGGGAAAACAGCATGGCGGTATCAGGAGGGCTTAAGCCAGTTTGGTGTCGTGGTTAGGAGTGGCGGAGGCTGATCTGGAGGACTGGGTTTGATTCCCCACTCCTCCACATGCAGACAAAGCCCGTGCAGCTGGATCTGAGCGGCTCCGGCTCTGACAAGACGCGAGCCTGTCTTGTTTGGTCACCGTGGTGCTCTTGGAGCCGGCCCAACAGAGCCTGGCCAAACCATCCGCTCCCACACATTCCCTTAGAGTAGAGGAGTGCTGGAGGGGAAGGTGTGTTTTGGAGGGGGAAGGCCAGTGGCGGCTGCCTTGCAGGTGAGGGGCAGGCTGAGAGAGGCCAGCAGCACACCTCCCTCTCCAACTCACCTGGCTCTCCGGATTTCCCCTTCTGGACCAGTTCTCCCCATGCCGACTGCACAGGCCATCTGCCTTGGGGAGGGAGGAGAGAACTGGAGGCCTTACAGGCTCTCTCTCATGGAGGGGAGGTGGCATGTAGCCAGGGCTATTTTTGGGCAGGAACGTACAGGAACAGAGTTCTGGCTGGCTCCCGAGTTGGCCACACCCAGCAGGAACTCATTAGCATAACAGGCCACACCCAACAGCAGAAACTCATTAGGATTGGCTACTTTAGGGGTGTGTGGTCTAACATGCAAAGGAGTCCCTGCTACAAAAAAAAAGGCCCTGGGTTTTGACAACAAACAAGGTAAACAGAATAAGAAGCAAAAGGTGGGTGTGGCTGGATGTCCACACTTCTCACAACACAGGGCTGCGGCCTAATATGCTAATTAGCTGTGGTGTCAGGGTATGGCCTAATATGCTAATGAGTTTCAGCTGCTGGGTGTGGCCTATTATGCTAATAAGTTCCTGCTGGGCTTTTTCTACAAAAAGAGCCCTGCCTAGCAGAGGGATGAGAGGGTCTTCCCCACGATTGAGGGGAGCTGGCATTCGGTACACTGGTGATGCAAGTCTCCCCCGGCACGCAGGCACACATCGAGGTCTGTTCATCTCCCCCCACCCCAGTCTTTTTGCTCTCTCTCTCTCTTCCCCCCGCTCTCACCTTCTGCCTCTTTGCAAAGCACTGAGACTGATGCATCGTTGAGTAATTTCAGCTCATACTTTACTAAGTGTTTTAAGAAGATACAGGGCAAGCCCGCAGACTGCTTAAATGCACAACAGCTACACACACACACAGTCTAGGGTTGCCAAGTCCATCTTCCACCCCCAGCGGGGGACTTTGAGGGCGTTCCTGGAGGGGGCAGGGCATCCCCGACCTGATGACGTCACATCGGGGACGTCTGCCACCCCCCCACACACCCGCCCGCCGGATCTCCAGAAACAGCAGTTCCCTGCACTTAAAGGAGCCGGCGTTTCCCTTTTAAATGCAGGAGCCGGCGTTTCCCCTTTAAGAGCAGCCGCGTTTCCCTTTTAAGTGCACGAAGCTGGCATTTCCCTGCAAGCCTGATCTCAAGCGGAGATCGGGCTTGGGAGGAAACACGGGTTCCACACACTTAAAGGGAGAGAGAGGGGTGGCTGTTGGTGTTGGGGGTGGGGCTTCCCCCGCTGGCCATCTGGCCGGCGGCGGATAGAACCCCCCCAAACACAACCCTAACACAAACCCATACACCAGTGATCGGCTATTTACAGAATCCTACATCTGATAGGGTTCCCTTAGGATCCTGGTCAGCCGACAGAACCGTTTCTTTTCTTCACAATCCACCCCTGGAAGCCTTAACCCCTTCCACCTTCCCTGTAGAGCCTCAAACCGAAATAGTGTCCCACACAGTCCCACACAGTTGTCTTTTAACAAATCGCTGCCCTTTCTTAAGAAAACTGAAGGGCAGTTAAGATGCCTTAATGTGGTTGGACCCAGAAATCTTCTTTTATTCTCCCATGGTAGAGAGTAATTTCTGCCATATTGGAGACTTTGATAAATAGGAATTTTTTTTAGCATTGTAGTACCCTTTGAGCGGAGCTGCAGTGGCTCAAAGTGGTTAAGACGCTGAACTGCAGGCTGTGGAAGGTCGGTAGTTCAGCAGTTCGAGACCCGAGTGTGCCACATGACGGAGTGAGCTCCCATCTCTAGTTCCAGCTCCTGCCAACCTAGCTGTTCGAAAGCAAGAAATTGCAAGTAGATAAATAGGGACCACTTCGGTGGGAAGGTAACAGCGTTCCGTGCGCCTTGGTGTTTAGTCATGCAGACCACATGACCACGGGACCACGGAAACGTCTTTGGACAGCGGTGGCTCTTCGGCTTTGAAACGGAGATGAGCACCGCAACCCTAGAGTCGGATTCGGCTGGATTTCGAGCAAGGGAACCTTTACCTTTACCCTCTGAGCACTCTGCATAATATTTTAAAAACCTGGATATGTTGGAATCAATACTTTGCTCGACAGATTATGCCATTGGGGGGGGGACCCAAAACCTAAAGCAACCAGCTGATATTATTGTTCATATTTAAAAGATGAGCCTTCTGGGTAAACTTGAGTAAGCAGTGGAGGCTGCACGGTCCAGGAAGTAACCCCCGCTCGTTTGTTTTTCCCTTATAAAATTAGATGTTCATATTTCATACAAAATTCTCTTGACAGCCATCTGTTTTCTGCCAAGTATGCTTTGTGATCGTTTTCTATGCATTGATGAAATCCAATCAGCCGATCACCTGTGCTTAACTTTGCTTTCCCAGGCTGGTTAGAAAGGGGCGTAAAAGATCTGGAGGTGAATATTCTGTTGAGATATAATCCTGAAGTCAGCTTAAGTGCAATTAATACTGAGTTTTCATTTTTTTCCTCCACCCCTAGAATACGCAAATGAAACCATAAACCAAGGTAAATCCCCGCCTTGCGCTGTGTAGAAAATCACAAATACTCCCCCCACACACACGCACAGTGACCCCTGCTCCATGCCCAGAAGTTGGCAAACAAACAAACAAAACCTCCAGGATTCCCAGGCAAACTGGCCTGGAGAAAAATTGTTTCCTGACCCCAAAGTGGTGATCAGCATTTCCCTGAGTATGTAGGAAAGCGCCTACTAGGCACCGATGCAGCCCTTCCTGCCCTCCCTCTCATGATCTGCCTACGTTCACAGAATCAGCATTGCTGTCAGATGGCCATCGAGCCTCTGCTTGAAAACCTCCAAAGATGGTGTAAGGCAGCTTCATGCACGTTCATGTTCATCTGGCAATTATAGGCTTTCTCCTCTGGACCTGGAAATTCCATTTGACTATCAAGGCTAAAAGCCAGCAATAGACTTATCCTCCATGAATCTATCCAACCACTTTTTTAAACCAATTAAACCTGTAGCTATCATTACATCTTCTGGCAATGAGTTCCACAAGTCATCGAATTGTTATATGAAGCAGAACTTCCTTTTGGGAACAACCATAAGTGTACTCAGAAGCCGGGCTAGTTTTGGGCAGGAACGCACAGGAACGGAGTTCCGGCTGGCTTCAGAGTTGGCCACGCCCACTACAGCCAAAACCTCTGCATGCCTGGCTACAGAGGGAAGGCCTGGAGAGCGAACCCCCCCCCCAACTCCGAGGCGAGCAGGCTGGGGGGGGGACCTGGAAGGATCGGTGAGACGTTTAAATGCCTCCCCATGCCTTCCCCGGCCTGTCCAAGGGCAGGCTTGCCCGGGTTACCCGCAGCTGTGGGGTGTGGCTTAATATGCTAATGAGTTTCTGCTGGACTTTTTCTACAAAAAAAGCCCTGCTCAGAAGTAAGCCCAATGGGTCTATTCTGTTCTGTTTTGTTCTATTCTATTCAAGACACAGGTTCGTCCCCACTCTACCCTGGAAGCCTGCTAAGCCATCTTGGGCAAATCGCACACTGTCAGCATAACCTACCTTGTGGGGTTGTTGTGAGGATGAAATGGAGAAGAGAACAAGGTCAGCTGCTTTGGCTCCCCCATTGGAAAGGAAGGTGAGACAGAAATGAAGTAAATGAAATAAATATAAATGCTTGCACAAGGAGGTTCCTGATTGGTCAGTGGGAGACACTGGAAGAAAATAAGAAATTAAAGAAAATGTCTTTGGATTTGAAGTGGAAACAGATGGACCTTCTACATTTTGTTGGAGGGACACAGAACTGAAGACAGGGAGAGTTGATAATCATGTCCTAGAAGAAGGAGAAGGTGGAGGAGAAGGAGAAGATGATGATATTGGATTTATACCCCACCTTTCACTACCCAAAGGAGTCTCAGAGCGGCTCACAATCTCCTTCCCCTTCCCCTCCCCACAACCCTGTGAGGTAGGTGGGGCTGAGAGAGCTCTGACAGAAACTGCTCTTGAGAGAACAGCTCCGAGAGAATCGTGACTGACCCAAGGTCACGCCAGCAGCTGCATGTGGGGGAGTGTGGACTCAAACCCGGTTCTCCCAGATGAACGTCCGTGCTCCTAACCACTACACCAAACTGGCTCTTAAGTTTGCCTTATGTAGTGGGACTTCATGGGATCAGACTATTAAAAACTCTCTTTCTTCTACAACTCAAAGGGAGCAATCCTGAGCAAGTCATCTCAGACGCAAGCTCATTTTACTCAATGGGAATTACTCCCAGGAAAAGTGTTCTTAAAATTTCAGCCTTAAAGTAGTTATGGCAGCACCGTATGTTGGATTAGCCAGTTTCACTTTTCCTCCAACAGACTGCTCTTTCTCATTTGCCATTGCCTGCAGTGGAAAGGAACAATTTACTGCATTGATGTTTGTGGATTTCTCTTTAACCTTGACACATGGCTATTTTGAAAGGGGGGGAAAGTATATTTGGTGGGAGAGTGAGCCCAGACTTTGATCTGTATCCAAAATGTTGCAGATGGCCTTTATCTCTCTATAGGAGAATCCACTGATTCTGGAAACAGCAAAATGTCGTGATGTTTGAAGTTGGGAGTTTCTGGATAAGTATTTTTTTCATCATACAAGCATAAGAGAAATCTGGTCTAATCTGCCTGTAGTGTGGGTATTTCAAGGTTCTGGAAGCAAGCTGAGTTTCTCTTTTTAACAAGATATGAAGCTGTTTTAACAAAAAAAAATGCTTGTACTGATGCAGCAAATGACATATTGGATACTGCCTCGTTACACTGTAAAATGTGTATATTATTGATTTTATGATGATGGAATACAAGCCTACTACACATTTCATTTTTTAGTTGTTATACCGAAGATGATTTAAATATGCACTTAAATCGGAGCAAGTCTGCTGTGATCAATGTGTTTGCAAAGGTGAATATAATAAAGACTCTCTTTTTTTGCAGACACAGTATGGTGGGAAAATGAGCCCACAGAGGCTAATTGTTAAATAGGCCATGTCCTTCCTATGAGGCTTTTGTAAAAAGGGTTTATCAAAATATTTGGGTAGGGTCCCAAAGAACTGTTCCACCAACTGTAATGCCTTTCTCCAACACAAGGACCCACAAAAATCTCTTCTAAATAGCTTCCTGAATCAAGGGAAGGCACCACTGTTAGTGGGAGGGAAGAAGAAGAAGAAGAGGTTTTTATATCCCTCTTGTTTCTACCTTAAAAGGTAAAGGTTCCCTTGCTCGAAAGCCAGTCAAATCCGACTCTAGGGTTGCGGTGCTCATCTCCGTTTCAAAGCCGAAAAGCCAGCGCTGTCTGAAGACGTTTCCGTGGTCATGTGGCCGGCATGACTGGCAGAGACTGATCAAAAGAGAGATCTTGGAGTTGTAGTAGATAACTCACTGAAAATGTCGAGACAGTGTGTGACTGCAATAAAGAAGGCCAATGCTATGCTGGGGATTATTAGGAAGGGTATTGTAAACAGATCAGCCAATATCATAATGCCGCTATATAAATCAATGGTGCGACCTCATCTGGAATACTGTGTGCAATTCTGGTCACCACACCTTAAAAAGGATATTATAGCTTTGGAAAAAGTGCAGAAAAGAGCAACCCGAATGATAAAAGGGTTGGAACACTTTCCCTATGAGGAAAGGTTAAAGCGCTTAGGGCTCTTTAGCTTGGAGAAAAGACGACTGAGGGGTGACATGATCGAGGTTTATAAGATTATGCATGGGAAAGAGCAGGTAAAGAAAGAGGTACTTTTCTCCCTTTCTCACAATACAAGAACCCGTGGGCACTCCATGAAATTGCTGAGCGGTCGGGTTAGAACGGATAAAAGGAAGTACTTCTTCACCCAAAGAGTGATTAACACTTGGAATTCACTGCCACAGGAAGTGGTGGCAGCTACAAGCATGGACGGCTTCAAAAGGGAATTAGATAAGCATATGGAGCAGAGGTCCATCAGTGGCTATTAGCCACAAGGTATAGCTGGGGCAAGTGATGCTCTGTCATCTTGGTGCTTGGGGGGGGTCAACAGTGGGAGGGCTTCTAATGTCCTGGCCCCATTGGTGGACCTCCTGATGGCACCTGGTATTTCTGGCCACTGTGTGACACAGAGTGTCGGACTGGATGGGCCTTTGGCCTGATCCAACATTGGCATCTCTTATGTTCTTATGTTCTTATGACTAAACACCTTAAGGAGTCTCAAAAGCAGATTTGAATGGCCTTTCCCTTCCTCCCACCACAATAGGCACCTTGTGATGTAAATGGGGATGAGAGTTCTGAGAGAACTTCCTGTCGAGGAGTGGGGAATCAAACCTGGTCCTCCAGAGTCCACCATGTTTAATCGGTACACCATGCTGGCTCTTACCACTCCGGTTAAAGACTCATCCCTTTCTCCGAGAAAGCAAGCAAGCCAGGGAATCCATGAAATGTTCTTCAGCCTTTCTGAAACATTTTTTTTTTTCCTGGAGCTGAAACCTCAAAGTGCACAGCGTATTTCTCTTACCTTTGGGGGATGCTTGGGATGAAGCCTGATCCCTTCCATGCCACCTCAAAAATACATTTCAGAAGTTTAGTCAGAAGAAGCCTGGCCGCCCTCAAAAATTTCACCTGAGGAGAAACACTTCAGATTCGGTTTTAAGCGAAATTTCAGCAGCCTGCTTTAGAACAGAAGGAAAGAACACCAAGCACATCTGAGGGAGATTGATTGGACCACCAGAGATTTCTAAATGGAGGGGGTCTTCGGCCACCAAGACCTCTAATGAACGAAGCCAGGCAGGTTGTAGTCCTAAGCTTTCCATCTCCTATCGAAGACAGAGAAAAAGGGGGTTCGCCATAAATTTTATGACCGCAGTGTCAAAAGTCTTCCATCCACATGGCAGTAAATATTCTAATGAAGTCTGGAAAGAAAGCCGTTTGTAATTGCTCGGGGCTGGGCATTAGGGCAGCCTGTTTCTCGTTAGCCAGTCATTAGAAAGATCTAACATCCCTGCTAAATGGCTTCCTGTTTCGGAGTACTTAAATTTAGTTTGAATAAAACTCAGCTTCCTGAACAATTATTTTTCCTTCAACAACTGGGATTTTCTTCTTTGTCTCTCTCTCTCTCTCTGTGTTTGGGTTGTAGAGTGAATGTCTGAGAATTGCTTCAAAATCTGTGGGCCCGGTCCAGCTACAATCCAGTGTTCTGAAGTCACATTGGTGTCAGCTGGAGGGTTTAGAATGTGCTTAACCATATTTCATGGAAATCAATAGGGCACTGAAAAAGGCTTAATGTGGCGTCCCATTTCCACAGCAAGTTGTGAAGCCCATGAAGGTCTGATTGAGTTCAATTAAATTACCCAGAGGTAAGTGTACATAAAGTCCGCTGCAGAAGTCCTCCTGAATCTGATCCTACAAAGGAGGTTTTCAAAGAGAGTCTCGATGGCCATCTGACAGCAGTACTGATTCTGTGGACTGAGGCAGATCACGAGAAGGGAGGGCAGGAAGGGTTGCCTCAGTGCTTGGTTCTCGCGGCCCTTTCTTACACGCCCAGGGAAATGCTGATCACCACTTCGGGGTCAGGAAGCAGTTTTTCTCCAGGCCCGTTTGGCTGGAGATCCTGGAGGTTTTGTTTTTTGTTTGGCCATCTTCTGGGCGTGGAACAGCGGTCACTGGGGGAGGTATTTGTGAATTCCCTGCATTGTGAATTCCCTGGAGGTCCCTTCCAACTCTATCAGTCTATGATTCTATGAAATGCATACATGCAGGGGTCGTTTCGTAGAAAAAGAGCTAGGGGAACTCATTAGCATAACGCATTAGCATATGTCACACCCCCTGACATCACCGGAAGTGTGTCAGAAGGCCACACCCCCTGACATCACCGGAAGTGTGTCATAAGGCCACACACCCCGCCCCCAACGGTCCCGGCTGCCGCCGGCCCTGCAGCTCCACTGCCAAGCCCCATGAGGGGCCTGGCGGTGGACCTGCAAGGCCGGCAGGAGTGCAAGGAAGCCCCGCGAAGGCCCTCCCTGGCCCCAGGCAGGCAGGGGTGGAGAGAGGCAGGGAGGAAGCAACTTACCCTCCCTCTTCTCCTGCCTCCTCCTGGCTGAATGAGGGCCGGAAGCGGGGCGGCCGGAAGCAGGGGGCGGGGCTTTGTCATGTGCCCCACCCCCTTACCTCACCCAGGGGAACTGTGATCCCCCACGTTCCCCCCCGAAATGACCTCTGCATACATGTTGTTTGAAGCTGTGGCCCCAACTTGCTCCTTACCCCAAGACTGTGACAATGCTCAAACGTGCGCAGGTCTGTCCTTACCTCTCACCCCCAGTTCTCCATTCCTCAAACGGGAGTAACACTGAGCTGCGCACCGGGTTATTATGAGAATGAACGAGAAAAAACAGGAGACATCTATTCAAATGACAAGGGGATAGTAAATACTCAAAGCAAAACTGTGGTGATTTCTTTGAGCGTGTGTGCATGATTTCCCCAGTAGTAGGCATCGATACCAAACTTCCTAAAACAGATGAATGTCATCCATCAAGGGATAGGACCAATAACAGTGGTAGAAAGTGCCATCTAGTCACTGCCTACTTATGGCAATCCTGTAGGGTTTTCGCAGGTAGTTTTCAAGCAAGAGACGTTCAGAGGCGGTTTGCCATTGCCTGCCTCTGCATAGTGACCTTGGACTTCCTCGGTGGTCTCCCATCCAAGTACTAACCAGGACTAACTCTGCTTAGCTTCCAAAATGTGATGAGATCAGGCTAGCCTGATCCAGATCAGGGCATGACCAATAATAGCAAACAATAATAATAAACCATCAGGGGTGGATTAAGGCTCACTGGCAGTGTTCCCTCTAAGCTGAGTTAGTGTGAGATAGCTCACAGTTTCTTAGCTTCTGGCTCACACATTTTTGTCTTAACTCAGGATGGAGGGCTCCAGAGCAAACTAATTGATGCAGTAGCCAAATTGCTCGCTCACAACTTTAATGCCAGTAGCTCACAAAGTAGAATTTTTGCTCATAAGATTCTATAGCTTAGAGGGAACATTGCTCACTGGTGCCCTAAGCACTGGCCAATTTGGTGCCCCCCTCCTCCTTTCCACACTGACCCCGTCCATTTTAGTTGTTGACCCGTCTGACCAGATATACAATGCAGGTTGCGGCAATACAGAAATGTATCCATATGATAACACAATAGACTGTACAAACTAAGCTTTTCACCCTTTCCCCGACTTTGTGGTGCCCCCTTTGGCCCTGGTGCCCTAAGCACGGGCTTAGTCTGCTTCATGGTTAATCCGCCCCTGTAAACCATCAACGGGCATGGTGTTTCTCAGAGCAACGATGAAAGGACAGGCGTCTGCCCAGATGATCTCACAGACAAAAACCCAGTGTATTTTTGTCCCGCCCTTGCTTCAAGAAGGTCCCTTACGCAACTTCCCTTCTCTCTTCCACATTTTACCCTTACAACTTTGAGATTGTCATTGAGGCTGAGACAGCGTGGCTGGCCCAAGGTAGTGCAGGCTCAAAGCTGGGTCTCTTGGACCCTGGTCTGATGATCTAGTCACCAGACACATCAATTTGATTTATCATCATCATCATCATCATCATCATCATCATCATCATCATCATCATCATCATCATCATCATCATCATCATCATCATTCAACCAGGGCTATTTTGGGGCAGGAACGCACAGGAACGGAGTTCCGGCTGGCTCCCAAGTTGGCCACACCCAGCAGGGACTCATTAGCATAATAGGCCACACCCAACAGCAGAAACTCATTAGGATTGGCTACATTAGGGGTGTGTGGCCTAACATGCAAAGGAGTTCCTGCTACAAAAAAAGGCCCTGGGTTTTGACAACAAACAAGGTAAACAGAATAACAAGCAAAAGGTGGGTGTGGCTGGATAACCACACTTCTGGTGACATGGGGGTGCGGCCTAATGTGCTAATGAGCTGTGCTGTCAGGGGTGTGGCCTAATATGCTAATGCATTTCTGCTGTTGGGTGTGGCCTATTATGCTAATGAGTTCCTGCTGGGCTTTTTCTACAAAAAGAGCCCTGCATTCAACTTATATACCGCTCCTTCCCGAAGGCTCGGAGCGATTTACAGAGAAACATTTAACATCCTAGCTAGGGCCACATAGTACAGGGGAGAAGTGAATGCCTACCAGGCACCAGGTGTGTTCGCTTGATGTTACTCTTTTTCCCCCGGCTCTTTCTTCATGGTGGGTTCTTACCAGGGCGATGGTGTCTCGGCGAGATCTTCTTCTGGCAGCGACTCCTTCTGGAGTGGGCTTTCCAGGTGCGCGGCTACGCACGGCTGTCGCACTGGTCTCTGTCCTCATTGGCTCCGCCCGTGCTGCGTGGTTGCGCTGTCACGCCTCCTGGGCCACTTCTCCGCCTGGGTTGCTCGTCTCCGGATTATTATCCGGATATTTTAAATGCAGAATAAAGGGATAGCAGTTTAGAAAGAGATGGCGGTACCAGGAGTGGCAGAAGCACGGGGGCAGCTTGAAGGTCACATAAGGTGTTTGCAGTGGTACAGGGACGTTTTCTGTGCAGATTTAAAGAGCACGCTCACACAGCGACATCTGCCTTCCGGGCCCCAGTCATTGCCACCCTGCAGTGCCGCGCACTGAAACCTATTTAGGCACCGGGGAAAGTCCGGCCTTTACGGATGCTTGTGCTGCAACTTCAGTTTTCCAGATGTCTGAACTCCCCCTGCCGTGAACGGATGCCAGATGGGATGTGTGAACGGTCACTTCTGTCTCAGTCACGGGTTTCCCCCCGCCTGGTAGGGCTTTTGTGCTTAAGTCCACATTACCACTTTGCATGCCACAGAGCAGGACGGGCACACTGCAAGGAGTGCTGTCTGGTCACCCCTTCCCATGGCAGTTTAACTGGTCGTATTAGAGGTATGCCATGACCAATGCTCCCTCTAAGCTGTGGATTCTTGTGAGCAAAAATTCGACTTTGTGAGCTACTGGCATTAAAGTTGTGAGCAGGTGATTTGGCTGCTGCATAAGTTAGTTTGCTCTGGAGCCCCATCCTTCCTGAGCTAAGACAAAAATGTGGGAGCCGGAGGCTAAAAAACTGTGAGCTGGCTCACACTAACTCAGCTTAGAGGGAACACTGGCCATGACCATGCCAAACCTCCAGTGTGACCGCAGACAGGAACACCAGGGCCACGGAAAGGGCTAGTGATCAGAACTTGGTCGACTACACACCGTAAGTCTTTTGGTTCCCAATCTCTGCTGACAGGAAAGAAGTTAGAGGCAGGGAAGGGAAGTGATCTGCAACAACAGCAACTGATGGACCAAGGCAAGGAGGCAGAAAATTGACTTGGGTCCTCCCTGATTTCCGAAGAGACGTAGAGCAAGATTTGAACTCAGTAGCACCTTAAAAGTAAGAAAGGGCTTGTGAACAGAACTTGGTCAACTACACACAGTAAGTCTTTTGGTTCCCAATCTCTGCTGGCAGGAAAGAGACGTTAGATAGAGGCAGGGAAGGGAAGTGATCCGCAACAACAGCAACTGACGGACCAAGGCAAGGAGGCAGAAAATTGACTTGGGTCCTCCCTGATTTCCGAAGAGACGTAGAGCAAGATTTGAACTCAGTAGCACCTTAAAAGTCAACAAGATTTCCAGAGCATAAGCTTCCGAGAGTCAAAGATCCCTTCATCCGTAGGAATGGACTCAAGTCTTGCCCTCCGACTGTAGACCAACAGGGCTACCCACCTGTTGGTCTACAGTAGGAGGGCAAGACTTGAGTCCATTCCTACTCAACTCATGGCCAATAACCCCCCAAAAAATGAAAACTGGTTTCCCGACCTTGTTATCCCGCAGGCTGAACGCAGAACACATCATTTTGCAAAGGGATCAACATCTCAAGGAGTGGGAGGGGAGATAAAGAAATCTTCAGTCTTTAGATTTTGAAGCACACAATATGGGTACCTTTTCAATGCTCATTTTGAGGGAAGAAATGTCCCATTTTTCATCCTTCCTGACAAAAAGCTATGAATTATTAATTTCTGTCATTGTATTCGCCAAACGGTGGCAATTGTCAGTGAATGCCTGAGCATTAATAATAATAAAAAAATTAGGAGGGAAAAGGGGAAAGAAATGATTTCTTTTATTGGAATTGAAGAAACGTTTCCACCAAGTCAATCGAAAGAATGATTCAGGCCTTATAACTCTTGGTGAGACGCAGCTCCCCGTTTCAAAGCATCGGGAACCGTTTTGAAAAGAACTTTTTTTCCCCTGACGTCTAAAATTAAAATAGAGAAAAAAAGGCAATGAATACATATCTGCACGTGTGTGTGTCTTTTTAATCCGTCTCTGATTCCTTGTAATACCACAGATCAACCTTACTCTAAAAGGCAATTTTTAATCAGCTCCATTTCCATGAGAAAAATGGGAACAGTTAGCTTTAGGATTATGTTTTAATGCCTTGGACTGTCCGTAGCTGAGAAATGTTCGTCGGCTTCCTCCTGCCATCGCAAAACGTATGAAATGACTTTAGCGAGTTCCCACCGGACCAATACTTTACCCTCCAAATGTGGAGACTCTGAGCGATTTTATGACTTTCCCTTAGTCTTATTTTGATTATAATGAGTCCTGTAAACTAAGACTTCCAAACAGTTGCTCACAGTGATGGTGGGTTGGTAGGAGCCCCAGTCTGGAAGAAACATGAAAGGACTTTGCCAGACTGGAGTCAGGAAGCAAACGGGGACTTCATGTAACATAGGAAACTAAGTGTGGAGCAGCGTTAACGAAAGGAAACCGGGGAGTGTGCCACAGGCAGGCATTAAAAAACACCCAGACGTTGAGGGGGAAGGTCTTTCTCCCTTGGGGGGCAAGGAGGGAGGGCGGCCAAATGTCCCTCCATAACGGTTTAGCAAGCGATTCGGCGAAGCATTATTGGCAAATGTTTGCTCAAAACAGAATGGCCCTCCCTCCTTTAACCTTGAAATAGGTTCAAAGGATGTCACACATAAATTCCCCTCCTATACACCACCATTAAGGAAAGCTGGTGGGGTGTAATGGCTGTTAGGTCGCTCGCTTAACAAAGCGGTCGGAGAGGGATTCAGCAAGAACACAACTTTATTCTTCCACTCGAACACAACTCCAACACGGATCGACATCTGATAGCCAGAACAGCCTTTACATGGCAGCTGTCCGGCTTTTCAACCTTCCCGGCTAATGTAGCCACACCCACTGTACAAATATCAACCTATGAGGTTGCAGAGATAAGGACGGAGAGACGGGACGGGCAGCGTCGCCAGGCGGGAAGGGAGAGCGCGCCAGGAGAAGAGGCGCCGGCGTCGTCCCGCGGCCACACCCAGGGCCCGGGGGCCGGGGGTGGAAGACGAGGGTGGAGGAGACAGCGGCAAAACCCGGAGCCGGCACGCGCGCGCGCCCACGCCAACGGGCGGCATGGAGAAGCGCTCGGCGCATTGAACGCCTGACCACACCCACGGGGGAGCGTTGCGCTCTTTGTACGGGGGCGGGGCCGGAGAGGGGGGACGGCACAAGGGGAGGCA
The DNA here is from genome assembly GCF_001447785.1 of Gekko japonicus. Lineage (NCBI taxonomy): Eukaryota > Metazoa > Chordata > Lepidosauria > Squamata > Gekkonidae > Gekko > Gekko japonicus. The sequence continues at coordinate 36,930 of NW_015174919.1, forward strand.
GGGCATGCTGGGACGGGGAAGCGGGGAATAAAAAGGAGGAGAACGGAGGCGGCCGGGGATGACTCCTGGATGACAGAAGGTACAGAGAGAAGGAACCGGATACATCCAGCAGGGAGTAGTGAGGGAACGGAGACTTAACCTTCCCCACACTCCAGGTGTCTGAGGCCTTTATCCTCCGGGGAAGTGCGGGACGGGACGGCTAACCAGAGTGGCAGAAGTCAGGACGTCGGGGAGTTCGAGTGACGAGGGCAGTGAGGCATCGTCCTCCAGCTCCTGTGACAGTTTCACAACATATCATGCATTCAAGGCAGCTTTGAATACACTACAATGGTTAGAGGCACTGAAGGGCCAGGCTCATATAGCTTGTTGTTGTTGTTCAGTCGCACAGTCGAGTCCGACTCTTCGCAACCCCATGGACCAGATCACGCCAGGCCTTCCTGTCTTCCACCGTCATCTGACGTTTGCTCAACTTCATGTTCGTTGCATCTATGACACTGTCCAACCATCTCATCCTTTGCCGTCCCCATCTTCTTTGACCTTCAGTCTCATATAGCTGCTCGCTCATAAAGCTCACCTCTCCTTTGGCCGAATCTGAATCACCATGTGAATCTGGACTGCAAGGGGTCGATTCCGGATGTTTCCAGTAAGTAATGCAGTGAGGACTAACCTGATTCCATGTGCTTTTATGCATCTAGACGGTTTTAAATTTATGCTCGCTGGGACTGCCAAGACTCTACCCCCCAGGTCTCATTGCCCACCTCTGCTTGGAGAAAAATTAGAAAGAAAAAATAAGGCCGCACCTACCTACAAGCCTCATCTACCTACAGGCCTTATCTACTTACAGGAAGTTCTTACCAAAGAGTTCCTCAGTTTGGTGTAGTGGTTAAGAGTGTAGACTCTAATCCGGGAGAACCAGGTTTGATTCGCCCCTCCTCCATATGCAGCTGCTGGTGTGACCTTGGGTCAGTTACAAGTTCTCTCAGAGCTCTTCTCTCACGAGCAGTTCTCAAAAGAGGGTGTGCGGTGTGGGGAAGGGAAGGGAAAGGAGATTGTAAACCTGCTTGAGGCAGCTCACTAAATGAAACTAGAAAGAATTATATTTTTAAAAAACCCTAGAGATGGCATATAATTGTTTTAAATGAATAAATAATAAATTTATTAACTGTATGAATGCCAAAGACCACACTACAGGATATTCAGCTTCCAGGGTCTGTCGCACAGTAATGATGTCACATCGCCTCCTGCCAGGGAGTACAGATCTGTAAGGGGCAACCCAAAATTCATTTTGCATAGGGCTGCCAAGTCCCCCCGGGGGGCGGAAATCCCCCCGCCCCAGAGGCCCGTTCCCCGAAGCCGGGGAATCGGGCCCCGGGGGGAACCCCGCCTCAGAGTGCACGTCACAGGTAAGTGACGTTATGACACTGGGCACGCTGGGGGCGGGGCCACAGCCATACAAGGGAAAACTCTATGGTTTTCCCTTGTATGGTCATGGCCCCGCCCCCAGACGTCACTTCCCTGTGACGTGCATGCGGTGCGCACACACGCCGGGATCCACACGGGAGTCCCCTGCCGGCAAGGTAAGTGCCACTTGGCAACCCTAATTTTGCACTCAGTTTAGATGGTCCAAACAATACACTCAAGATCAAGCAAAAACACAAACAAAGTCTAATCTTGTCCTGATTAGGGTTGCCAACATTCTGGCGGGGCCCGGGATGCTTCTAGAAGTTCAGCTGACCTCCAGGCTGCAGAGATTAGCTCCCATGGAGGAAATGACAGCTTTGGTGGTTGGACTCTATGGCATAGTACAGAGGCTAGAAACAAGAGAAGTCCTAGAGTGACATCCCATCCCCGCTGAGCTCCCTTCCCCAAAACTGCCCACCCCAAGCACTGCTCACAAATTTCCAAGTCAGAGTAGGCAACAGGATTGCCAGGTTCTACCCGGCGGCTGGCAGGGGGATCCTTGGTCGTTTCCAAGAACTTTTGCCATGCACGCTTTATGCACGGTGCAGTGATGTCACCTAGTGATGTCACTTTGCTGATGTCGAGGGGATGATGCTTTAGTTTTGGGGCAAAACTCTATGGTTGGTGGCCGATTTCACCATAGAGTTTTGCCCCCAAACTAGAGTGTCGCCATGCGATGTGGGCAACGTGATGATGTCATTTCCGGATAACATCATCATGTCGCCTTTGGGGACAGTTGGGGGCAGAATTTTGTGGAGAAGCGACCCACAAAAGCAAGGCTACTTAGTGAATGTGGACATTTTGAGTTAATGCATCTGAAATTCCTTTTCAGGGCTCTCCTTTGAACCAGCTCTCGTTATCTAGAAATTATCTGTAATTTCTATTAAGAAGCAACAGTAGTTTGTTCAGCACACTTTAGTTCATTGCCTTGTTTATTCTGCATGAATAATAATAGTAATAATATATTAATTCCCAGCACAATAGAGTTATTTTGTATTTAAATATGTCAGCAATAGTCACTGTTGCTTGCAGTTATAATTCAAGGACAATCAATGCAATGTTATTGTCGTTAATAAAAGGGAGTCAATAGGCGGCAAACTTTTAATATCAGCCTAATTATGAGTGTCTCTTTGCATAAAACGAAAGATATTGAGAATGTTGACATTGGGGAAGTGCCCTTGGCTCAAAGCCCACACAGAAGTCAATAATCTATTATGATTTTCATTTTGCAGAAGCAGCGTTATTATTCCGAAAGGTCTCAAAAATCAATTTAACATTTGGGATATCTGCATAATAATGACACCCTAATTAAAAAAATCCAAATTTGAAGAGTTCAAGGAGTGATGTTTAATCTCTAATCAATGAGAAACAGTATGGAGAAATTATAGGTGTAATAACCTCTCAGAATTAAACTTCAGTGCCTTTTCATAAATTCCATATATACATTCAGTACTTTTCTCTACCCTCCCTCCATATGTGTTCAGAAATATTTTACAGTACAGCAAAACTCTTAAATAATAATAATGATAATAATGATAATGATAATAATGATAATAATGATAATGATGATGATGCTGATGCTGATGCTGATGCTGATGCTGATGCTGATGCTGATGCTGATGCTGATGCTGATGATGATGATGATGATAATAATACCTTCGATTTATTATTGCTTTCCCCACGAGTGGGCTCAAAGTGATTTACAGTTACACTTTTAGACAGGGGACTAACAATGTTTCATAGGGGATAGGAAAGACAACATATAATTCATTTTTAATTGCACACGCTGTAACTGCATGGTGGAAACGTCTCTGGCTTGGATCAGTCATGTCCCGAACGGCTGCATCAACCGACTTGATGACGTTGGGGCTTCAGGACCCGTATGTCGTATCGCCACACTGCCACCGCCTGGCTGGAGCATCCCATTGCAGGGATTTTTCTTGTAGCCGAGTAGTTTCTACCACTTTCTGATCCTGGAGCAGGATGTCCCAACCGACAGCTAACACCTTCCCACAGGGGAGTTGGTGTGCCCACCCTCTCTAAGGAGTGGTTCCCATTTTATCTACTCGCCGAGGCTTTCGAATCGCTGGGTGGATGATGAGCTGGGGACAACAGGCTGGCTGCTCACACCAGCGCGGAGCTCGAACCGACACAGTTCGGATCTTAAGACAGTGGGATATACCCACTGTGCCACCGCTCCCCTTTGCTTACTCTTTACTCTTGTACTTGGGCTGCTTATATAAGGATCATCCTGGACATATGAATCAGCCAGACCACTGAGTCATCTAGCTCAGGACTGCTTTGATGGGGAGCAGCTACCCGGGGTCTCAGAAACAAAAAAATGACTGGGCCTTCCTGTGTGTACAGCTGGGATCTCAAGACTCTGAGGCACCAAAAGATGTTCCTAGCACAAGCTAGAACAGATTTCCCACAGGAAAGTCACGGAATACAGTATGAAATTTCATCCGAGGTCTGTATCTGTGGTCACATACTTTGGTTTGTACAGGATTATCCCTTCTATCTGGTGTGGCTCGGTGGTAGAGCATCTACTTGATATGCAGAAAGTCCCCAGTTCAATCCCTGGTATCTCCAGTTAAAAGATCTGGCAGTAGGTGATGGGAAAGACCTCTGTGACAGATTGCACAAAAAAGCAGGTTTTTAAAAATACTGCTTGGTGCAGAGGGTCAGGGAGGTTATGAGTTAATCTTCCCTGGAGAGAAGAGCTTATATGATTGGCTGCTCTACTCACTCTCTGATTGGTCAGCATCAGCTTAGAGAGGAAATAAAACAGCTGATCTGGAGGGAAAAAGATTCATTTGCCTTTTGAGACACTTTTTGTCTTGGTCTGAAATCTAACATCTGGATCAGTAGCCAGAGGGTTTTGGTTTCCGAGGGAAGAGATTTTGGGAGTCAGAGATTTCTGTTAGAGAATTGTCAGAAAAATACTTCTACAGAGAGAAGAATAAGGACCCCATTGTCTTAAATATATTAGAACTACTCTGAGGGAGAATTTAGATCCTCAGTCAAGAAAGCTGCAGAACAGCTTTATACAGACAACGGATACTGGAGAAGGATTTGGCAGAAGGTCTGGGTAGTTAGAGAGGACTCCCAGACAAGCCAAATAGTAAAAGGAGTTATTTCTTCTTAGGGACAAGGAGAATCACATCCTGCCGGTGAAAGGGGCTAGGAAGAGAACCCTGGTTTGTGATAAAGGGGAGAAGCTTAGACACCTCAGGAGTTAGTGAAAAACTGTAATATCTAAAGGGAAAACGTAGATCTCTGAAGGGAGAAACCTAGAAGCACTAAGACAAAGCTATTCTCTAAGAAACTGCATTCAAGAATCTGTATAACAGCTGAAATATATAATAAGCAAAAACCTCTCACTGAAAAGAACTTGAAACTCAGAAATTAAATGTCAACAACACTCTCTTGTATGTTCTAAGAATTCAGATCTGTATATATTAGAAAGCTTGTCCTCAGCAACCACTATACCTGGAATCCTCATTTTTATCTATTCCTTGCCTGTTTATTAGGAGCTGCGGTGGCTCAAGTGGTTAAGACGCTGAACTGCAGGCTGTGGAAGGTCAGTAGTTCAGCAGTTTGAGACCGGGGTGCCGCATGATGGAATGAGCTCCCGTCTCTAGTTCCAGCTCCTGCCAACCTAGTAGTTCGAAAGCAAGAAATTGCAAGTAGATAAATAGGTACCACTTCGGTGGGAAAGGAACAGCATTCCGTGCACCTTGATGTTTAGTCATGCCGGCCACATGACCACGGAAACGTCTTCAGACAGCGCTGGCTCTTCGGCTTTGAAACGGAGATGAGCACCGCAACCCTAGAGTCGGATTCGACTGGCTTTCGAGCAAGGGAGACCTTTACCTTTTACCTGCCTGTTTATTAATTTTTTTATTCTGCCTTTGAATGTTAATTTTGCCTCATGTGCCATTTCATGAGGGTATTCCCTCTGGTTTCTGGGCTGGGTCATAAGCCTAAACTAATATCTGTGATAGAGTGGGACGGTTGAGCTTATAAAATGAAACAAAGAAGAAATACACACCACTGAAGGGTGGCTCAGTCACTGAGGGGAACGAAAAATATTTTTGGCGGGAAAATGTGCCTGACAGTGGGGAAGTGGCAGGGGTCCGTCACAACCTCTGCGTGAGACCTTGGAGAGCTGCTGCCAGTCTGAGTAGACAATACTGACCGTGATGGACCAAGGGTCTGATTCAGTATAAGGCAGTTTCATGTGCTCATGTGTGCCTACCCTTGGCTTGCCATACATGTGTTAATTTACCTGTCAGCTGAGGAGAACCGAGGTACCCATCCCTTCCTCTTGCAAAAGAATCAGCAGTGTAATGGCAGAACCGGAGCTTAGTCCAAGAGCCTGCTGCAAAATACATTAAAATCTGCCATTTCGAAAACGGCAATGTGAGAAACGTTAGTTACAGTCGATATATTCTGCAGAAACATCCTTGCCTTATGCCCTGTTTCCTAGAAACTTCCAGAGTGACAGGCTTGGGATCAATGCTCCCTCTAAGCTGTGGAGTCTTGTGAGCAAAAATCCTGCTTTGTGAGCTACTGGCATTACAGTTGTGAGCAGTGTTCCCTCTAAGCTGAGTTAGTGTGAGCTAGCCCACAGTGTTTTTTAGCCTCTGGCTCACACGTTTTTGTCCTCGCTCAGGAAGGAGGGCTCCAGAGCAGACTAATTTATGCAGTAGCCAAATCGCTCGCTTACAACTTTAATGTCAGTAGCTCACAAAGTAGAACTTTGGTTGTGAGCGAGCGATTTGTTTTTTGTTGTTCAGTCGCACAGTCGAGTCCGACTCTTCGCGACCCCATGGACCAGATCACGCCAGGCCTTCCTGTCTTCCGCCGTCCTCTGAAGTTGGCTCAATTTCATGTTCGTTGCATCTATGACACTGTCTAACCATCTCATCCTTTGCCGTCCCCGTCTTCTTTGACCTTCTGTCTTTCCCAGCATCAGGGTTTCCTCTGGAGCCCTCCTTCCTGAGCTAAGTCAAAAAAGTGTGAGCCAGAGGCTAAAAAAACTGTGAGCTGGCTCACACTAACTCAGCTCAGAGGGACCACTGCTTGGGATCCCGCTGCAGCAGCACAGGAAGCTTGGGCCTGTGTATGGTGGTCACCATCAGTTAGTCACAGGGAGACCTGAAAATGCAAGCACACATCTGCTGTGGTGCAGACAAAAAACATTTGCTTCCCATGTACAAGATTCCAGGTTGAATCCCTGGTTTCTGCACTGTGACGAAGGGACTGAGTGTTGGATTGGGGTCTGGGGAACCCAAGGTCAAAGCTCTGCCATGAAGCTCTCTGGGTAACCGTGGGCCAGTCACTGTCTGTCAGCCTACCCTACCTCACAGGGTTGATGTAGGGATAAAATAGGGAAGGGAGGACCGCTGATAATCGTCCTGAGCTCCTTGGCGGAAGAGTGAGGTCATACTGTACTAGGTGGATAGGATTAGAAGAAGGGTTGGCAGCCTCCACTGCTGTGGTGGATCTCCTACCCTGAGGCTCTGCCCCAGAGCACCAGTCAGCTGGGGAGGGGAATTACTAGCAGTGGAGAAAAAGGCCTAAGCATCGCTGCTGGTGATGCAGTGAGGTCACTTCTAATATGTACTGGAAATGATGTCATAGCACCACCAGTGACTTAGAATACTCTGGTATTTTGGCAAAAATTCTATGGTAACAATGGCTTCTACCATAGAGTTTTTGCCCAAATCCTAGAGCAGTCCCGCATCCTTGATGGCGATGTCACTTCTGGTGTGTTCCAGAACTGATGGAGCCATGTTGCCAACGGCCTAGACCTGTCTCCACTGCAAGTACGCCTTCCCCACCTATCGTCAGTTTCCAGAAGGGACTTGGAAACCGTAATCAGAAGTACTAGGAAAGGCATCAATTCCCTTCTGTCGGAGGCTAAATTCAATGTGCTGGTTTGGTCACTAACAGGCCCTGCTAACAACCCTATTTCATGGAGACTAGCGGTCAAACTTGATGTGATGGCATCCTGAAGGTCTAACGTGAACGGTCAGATGGGCAGGACATTGCTTGTCTACTTATCTTAGGCAACATGAACATTGAGGGGGGTCCTCACCCCTGCCGAGCCTCAGATCAGTTTACTGCCTCGATCCCCGCCCCCCTGGACCCCCGGGCCTCCCCTGAATTTAGCAGGACCCAAGTCAGTCGCCATCGCCTCTCCCATTCTACGGACAGCAACCAAAGCAGCCTCAGATTTCTGAGTCTGAAGGATGTGTTATTCCCGAAGCCAACCAAACCTTGTCATCTCAGATCAAACCCCTCCCCCCCCACCACCAATGATTCTTCCCGTAATCGACTCGGCAAAAAATGCACAATGAATGTGGAAAGACTCATTCATTTCCTTGCGCTTGCAAAAAAAAAAAAAACCGCCGTCTTGCCTTCCCATTCGTTTGCCTTAGGTGGGCTCATCGGAGCGGGGAAGCGCGGCTCAATTATCTATGTGTCAGATGATTATCTGAGAGCTTAATTTAATCTCCATTACACTCCCCCCCTTCATATTTCAATTAAATATGCTCCCAGAGTGTTAACACATCTTTGAACCTGCTATTTCTTCAGTTAATTTCCCACTAAGAGGTGCTGGAGAGTAACAGATGTCATAATTATGCAATTATTAGGCATGTTTCATGCTCGTTCTCTCATGTCTGCATGGCAGGGACTAGGAAATTAATTGAACGGCAGTGGGCTCGTCCTCCTAGTTCTGCAATGTCATCCCAATCTTATTTGAGACTCAGGGATAGTTATGTTGGAGCAGAGACTGCGTTTTACTAGTCACGAGCGGGAGAAGCAGAAAGTGGCAAACCAATGAAAGCAGAAAGTGGCAAATCGTCCCACACTGCACAGATGAGAACAGGGATATTTTCACAGCAACATATGCTTGGGAGGAGCTGTGGCTCCGTGGAAGAGCGCATATTTTGCGTGCAAAAGGCCCCAGGTTCAATCCCTGACAGGGCTTTTTTTGCAGAAAAAGCCCAGCAGGAACTCATTAGCATAATAGGCCATACCCAACAGCAGAAACTCATTAGCATATTAGGCCACACCCTGACAGCACAGCTCATTCGCATATTAGGCCACACCCCTATGTTACCAGAAGTGTGGTCATCCAGCCACACCCACCTATTGCTTCTTATTCTCTTTACCTTGTTCGTTGTCAAAACCCAGGGCTTTTTGCATGTTAGGCCACACACCCCTAATTGTAGCCAATCCTAATGAGTTTCTGCTGTTGAGAACACACGCAGAGGTTTTGGCTGTAGTGGGCGTGGCCAACTCTGAAGCCAGCCGGAACTCCGTTCCTGTGCGGTCCTGCCCAAAAATAGCCCTGGCTCTTGTTAAAGAATACCAAGTGGCGTGTGTTGGGAAAGATACTTTCCCCTGCTTGAGAGAGCTGCTGCTAGTCACCATACCAGATAATACCGAGCTGGATGGACCCACGAAAGCCTCATATGTTCATAGTATGACAAATATGTACTGGGAGAGGTGCTGTGGTTCGGTGGTAGGGCATCTGCTTTGCAGGCAGAGGTTCCAGGTTCATCCATCCCCTATGGGGTCCTCGGGGGGCAGGAGCACATCATACCAGGGATCCATCATGAAAAGCAATGGCAGAGGTGGTCCAAGATGTGATGCCAGCCCATTTGATTCAGGCTTGAATTCTATAGGTGTTGCCCACCAAGACGACAAGGTCTCTTAAAGTAAAAGGGAAGTACTTCTTCACCCAAAGAGTGATTAACACATGGAATTCACTGCCACAGGAAGTGGTGGCGGCTACAAGCATGGACGGCTTCAAAAGGGAATTAGATAAGCATATGGAGCAGAGGTCGATCAGTCACTATCAGCCACAAGGTATAGATAGGGACTCTGGGGCAAGTGATGCTCTGTCTTCTTGGTGCTTGGGGGGGGGGTCAACAGTGGGAGGGCTTCTGGTGTCCTGGCCCCACTGCTGGACCTCCTGATGGCACCTGGTATTTCTGGCCACTGTGTGACACAGAGTGTTGGACTGGATGGGTCTTTGACCTGACCCAACACTGGCTTCTCTTATGTTCTCTTATGTTCTATGTTCTTAGTTGGGGCAGTCCTATATCAGTCAAGCCAGGTTCCTGTACTCGTACTCTGCCAGTTCCTTCCTTCCTTCTCTTTCCTTTTCCTACTCCCCCACCAGGCTGGTCTTAGAGAGCCAGTTTGGTGTAGTGGTTAAGTGCGCAGACTCTAATCTGGGAGAACCAGGTTTGCTTCCCCACTCTTCCACTTGCAGCTGCTGGATGACCTTGGGCAAGTCATAGTTCTGTCAGCCCCACCTACCTCACAGGGTGAGAACCTTGCTGAATTAGACCAAGGGTCGTTTATTCCAGAGCTGGTTTCCAACCCTGGCCGGTATCATAGCCAGGGGTATATAACAGAAGAAATCCTGGGTGGCAAAGCATTAGCAACAGGCATGCTGGAAGGCACCATAAACTCCATTTCCCCCCTTGATCTGATGCCTTTGGCCAGTCATTTGGAGAAACTGAAACCATTCCTCAACATGGTTGAAAGTGCCCTCCAATTAACTGGCTCTTGGCTTCAGCCTCTGCTCAGCGTTCAGCTTGTTCTCTGACTGCAAACAGGTTTTACTTATCAGAAATCACTATATTTGTGCTTTCTCCCCTTGTAATGTAAGAATAGGCTAATCTTAGCCAAAAAAAATAAAAATGCAGAGAAGCAATGAGAAAATTTAACTGAACGAGACCTACCCACATGCGCTAGAATTAAAGGCAACATGAAGGAGAAGCAGCGAGAATTAAACACTGTGCCAAACACCAAATGTGCAACCAAAATACATTCCAGGGCTCTCTGCTTTCTTATGATCTATATTTAGCTAAACTGCATCATTAGGTATATCCTGCAATGGAAATCAAACAGGGATCAAATCCCACTGCAACCCATATTCGTATAAGCTGGAAAGAAAGAAAGAAAGAAAGAAAGAAAGAAAGAAAGAAAGAAAGAAAGAAAGAAAGAAAGAAAGAAAGAAAGAAAGAAAGAAAGAAAGAAAGAGAGAGAGAGAGAGAGAGAGAGGGGAAGGAAGGAAGGAAGGAAGGAAGGAAGGAAGGAAGGAAGGAAGGAAGGAAGGAAGGAAGGGGGACGGAGGGAGGGAGATCTCACACCTCCTACTACCATGTCTGCTGCTGCTTAGCTGCATGACAGGAGGAAAACAACCAGTGAAATGGGAAGCACAATTGGCATCCCAAGCATGACATCATTTCCTGTGCAACCTGGAAGTGATGTCATCACATTGGGCAATACTCTAGCATTGGTCCATAGTTTGGGGCAAATGCTACGGAGTCATCCCCAGTGTGATGATGCCACTTCCCGGCTGCACTGATTGTGTGCACCTTCCTGATCCCTCTATCACCCACCAGTTGTCAGGCCATGCTTGGCAACCATAAGTAACAAAATACTTCTTCTCTGGGGACCTTGGCGCTCTTGAGTTCTTTCAATGAAAAAAGCCAAAACTGGCTTATCCTTAAAGTAGCACATCTCCTGCTGACTCCCAGTGCTGAAAGCTGCTGAAAAGTTGCCATAAAAGCGACACCAGTCAGCAGTGAAGGAAGACACTAAGCGGTATGACTTGCTAAGCAACAGGAGCAAAGGTGTTGGTTTTCCCCTAGTTAAGTTGCTCCGTCAGGTCACAGACATCTTCTGAATACTTGTCAACCAGTGTATCCAAACAATTATTGCAAACATAATAGCCAACCACATGCAAAAACAAAACTGAAACCTTTTTCTTTTCTTGTGACAATAGCACCTCCTAAAGGAAGAAATGCATCTTGTTCTTGCATTGGAGAGTTCGGTTTGTAACCTAGGACTTGCTTGTCCTCCGTGCACAGAAATTAGATCAATCGGCTGGAGCTACCAATGACCTGGCGATGACGAAGATGCCTTTCCCACAGGAACTCAGCAGGCATGCCATCTTCTTCGCTTCCTCAGTGATGTCGTTGTCCTCTAAGTGGAACTCGAACCTGGCAAGGTACGCGTCCCAGTCTTCCGATGTGGGTTCGAATGCCTCGAACTTCTGGCTATTGGCCATCTTGGTTGGCTCGTTCACCGGTGCTGGTGGTGCCGCCGCAGGAGTGACCACAGCACTCTGTTCGTTTTCTTCCGTCGTGGGGATTGTTAAGCAGGGCTGCCTACCCGCTCTAACATCCCATCCTCGTCGCCAATTGTTAGATCGCCGCTAACAAAGGTCCGGAGAGTGATTTCAGAAAGTGATTCAGCTTTATTGAAGTAACGAGCAAGCACTTAAACGCATTCATAACCAGAACAGTTTAACATAGGGAGCTAGGCTCCTTTTAAACATTCCCAGGCTAACATAGCCACGCCTATTTACACTTAACAACCAATGAGGTTGTGCAGATAAGGACCAATGAAAGTTCTTCCTGCTCAGGGAACAGTTCCGCTGTGATTGGTCGCCATTCAGGAGCAACCAATAGGGTGTTAGTGCTGAGGGAGCCTTGGCTGGCTCGAAGCTTAACATGGGAGGTGAATTAGACGATTCATGTAATACGTTCAATACATTACAATTACAAACGTTCTTCAGATGACAGAGATAAATTCAACAGGAGAAAATGGCTGCTTCGGAGGGTGGACTCTATGCCGTTATACCTTGCTGAGGACCCTCCCTTCCCCTAGCCAGTTTGGTGTAGTGGTTAAAAACACGGACTGTAATCTGGGAGAACTGGGTTTGATTTCCCCACTCCTCCGCATGCAGCTGCTGGTGTGACCTTGGGTCAATTACAAGTTCTCTCAGAGCTGTACTCTCAGGAAAAGTTCTCAAACGCAGCTCTCTCAGCCCCACCTACCTCACAGGGTGTCAGTTGTGGGGAGGGGAGAGCCACTCTGAGGCTCCTTTGGGTAGTGAAGGGCAGGGTATAAATCCAATCTCCTCCTCCCACCTTCCCCAGGCTTTGAGCCCCAAATCTCCAGGAGTTTCCCAACTCAGAACTGGCAACTCTGTGGCCCCGATCCATTTCAAGACCCTGCATGCTAGGGAAGCATACGTGGAGTCCGTGGAATAGGTTTGTGACTTGACTCAGGGTGTACCTGTGAGCAATGTTGATGGGTCTTAAGGACAAACAGGGGCAAATGCTGTTAGAGTTTTTTTGTTTTGTTTTGTTTTGTTTTATTCCAAATCACTTTTCTTTTACTTTATTCTTTCCATCGATGGTCTTAGGGAACGAGTAGTCATCTTTTCTTTTCTTTTTTAAAATCAAATCTAAAGAAGTGACTGAGGACATTATGTGACGTTGGGCCTAATGTCAACACAAATAGTTATGTTAAACACCCCTTTAAACTAGTTTTATAATAGAAACGTGACTGCGAGCTGGTCCCAAGCAACAGCTTTATTGCAAGGAGACACTGTAAGGTAGTGTTTATTTAAGTCCTTCCCCCTCCCCTAAGAAAGGTGCAAGAGGTCCAGGTATGTGGCTGTAACGACAAAGCCGTGTGTCTCAGGTGCACTGCGAGCTGAAGGACCAAAGTGTCGGGGCCCTCAGTGTCTTGCAAGGGGGCACTGCAGACCTTTATGGCTCCTCATGGGAGCAACTGTTATTTCTTACATAAACACTGTATTATAGCAGCGTCTGGCAACACAATCCATGTATAAAATTAATTTTACTGTGCACAGTTACCACTGCATTGACATACATTACAGATGGCCGTTTCAGGCCTTCATGTGAAATTTACATGCATCGTTTTATCTAATTCCTGAGACGATAGCATTGAGAGGACATGAAATGTTCTCTCTTTCTTGTTCGGAAGTGAAATATTATCTCTGTTTTGTCCGGAAGTGAAATATTCTCTCTCTTTTTGTTCAGAAGCGCAGGGAAGGCTAAAAATCTGTACTCGTCGTGCCCACTTTGTTACAGACCATTCTCACAATCAGGGTTCATTTCCTGCAGGAGCGCACAGGAGCGGAGCTCCAGCAATAAAGAGCCCAGGGGGCGGGCACATGCAACAAGCCCCACCCCCTGCTCCCAGCAGCCCTTAGTCAGAGCAAGAAGCAGCCAGGTAAGCCGCAGAGCCCGCCCTCCCCTGGTCCAAAACAGTCCAGTGGCACCTTTGAGACCAAGTTTTATTTAGGTACAAGCTAATGAGTTATGCTAATGAGTTCCTGCACCTCTTTTTCTATGAAATGACCCCTGCTCACAATGGCCCAAACTCAGCGAATAAAGTTGGTTTCTTTCATGGCCTGGACCTCTTGCTCCCAGCAGCCCTCAGTCAGAGCAAGAAGCAGCCAGGTAAGTTGCAGAGCCCCCCGGTCCAAAACAGTCCAGTGGAGCCTGGGCGGTGGGTGTTGCCTTCTGACACACTTCCGGCGATGTCAGGGGGTGTGGCATATGCAAATAAGATATGCTAATGAGTTATGCTAATGAGTTATGCTAATGAGTTATGCTAATGAGTTATGCTAATGAGTGCCTGCACCTCTTTTTCTACAAAATGACCCCTGGACTGTGATCTAAGATATTCCTCACTTTAGAATTCCTTATTCAGTCCCTAGGATCATTCTTAGCCTTCTTTCCTTAGTTTTATAGTCTCAGGCCACACCTCTGGCCCTGAGCGGAGAGGAAGGAGCGTCAGAGCTCACAGCCAATCGGGAGGTGACTGTGCATCCTTGCCCTAAAAGAGTTTGTTGTTCAGTTGCACTATGTTTCTTTCATGGCCTGTTATCTGCAGTGTCCTCTCCCTCCGGTTTCCCTTTATGAGCGCCGCTGGAAAGTTGCCAGAGAGGTAATACAACATGATGGGGAAGGATTTAGCTCTGATAAAAATAACTTATTGGAAGTGAATAGATTTACCATAAGGATTAGCTGAGCGTAAAAATGTTGAACAACCGTTAAACGTGTTTAGCCAAAAGATTTAGAGAAAGATAGGATCTTCTGCGGACACGAATTTGCTTTGTGGATATATATATATATACTAGAAATAAGGCCCGTTGTGGAAATAAATACAACGAGATCTAGAAAGAGGCTCTGGGAGAGTGCTCTGGCTTTGGGCAAACAGTGTCAGTCTGCTTTTAAAACATGAACCTGGGACCTGCACACCACCAGAATACAGCAGATTCCATATGCAACTGACATTCCAACTGCCTTGCGGGGGGGGGGAGTTTGAGGTGTGGAATGGAGTGAAGTCCAATCAGCTTCCATATGCAAAAGACCAGGTTGTCGCAGCAGTTGTGGTGTGGGCGGGACCCGGGCTTTGCCTTCTGATTGGTGGCGATATATGCTGAGGAGCAGTGCCATCAGCCATACACTAAGGGAGTGCATTTTAGAATTAGAACTTTGGCACCCACTATTCAATTATATATAAGGAGAGATATATATTTGAAAGAGCATAATTGAAACAAAAGATTATTTTTTTTCATAAGCATGTATGCTAAAAAATCAAACCTGATTATCAAAATGAGCTTCCCGGCCCCCAATGTTCATTTTTACATGGAGGACACTCAAACGTCACATAGCTAAACTGAATCAAGAGGATAATCAAATAATAGTGAGTTGTATAATGGAAATCTCCCTGACCATATGCCCAAGTAAGGGGACATAAGTTAGTGCCAGAACCTTCTTTGTATTTTTTTTAATCACTTGATTAACATATTTATATCCCACTTTCCCCTGTGGTTCAAGGCAGCTTACAAATCATAATTACAAGCATACATGGCCTGGGATTTGGGTTGCCAACCTCCAGGTGGGGCCTGGAGATCATCCACTTTTATGACTGATCTCCAGCTGACAGAGATCAGCTCCCCTGGAGAAAACAACTGCTTTGAATGGTAGACTCCAGGGCTATTTTTGGGCAGG